>NC_060273.1:30333958-30401522 GCF_021613505.1 Equus quagga | reverse complement strand
GGGGGGGGGGCGCGAGGGGGCTCGGGCGGTGGCCAGCGGGGCAGAGGCCACGGAGACCACCAGAGGTGGGGGGCCATGCTCGGTGCCCCAAGGGGACCTGTCTCCCCTACATGGCGCTGGGAGGGGTCTGGGTCTGGCCCGCTAAGGGGCGTGCTTTCCCCCGATGGCCAGGGGTGGCGAGGACTCAGCCCAGAGCCTGGGCTCTCGGCCCCTCTCATCTCCCTCCGCTGCAAACACGGGGGAGAGAAGGCCCAACCACGGGGTGGAGAATAAAGACTAGTGGACGCGGCCGGAGCCTCCAGGCAGACGCAATCGGGGAAGGGACCGGACTCAGGGAGCTGAATGAGGACACGAACGGAAGCCCCCATCAGGGGCTGGCAGCCAGCCTGGGGCAGCCCAAGACAGGCCCCATAAAGCCCCTTGGCCACTGCTGGGGGTCCCAAGGCTGTTAGCTCCCCTTCCGGCCCCTCTCACGGAGAAGAGCAGAGGGAGGATTCAGCCCCAGTTACTTGGCCGTTGGAAAGTCTGCGCCTAAGGAGATACCCCCACCAGAATAAAAGTCCCTGTCTCCAATTCCAGTACCTCAGGGAGGAAGACCAAGTCTGCGTGCTTCGGCCACTCAGCTGATGGGAAGGCCCTGGCTGGCAGCCCCAGGGACGCACACCCTCCATCGCAGCCCTGAAAGCTGGGGCCCCAACCCTCTTCCCACAGCCATTCATCCATCCGTACTCTCTCTCATTCATTTGCTCACTCGGTATTCAATGAGTGTCTACCTTCTGGGGAGAGGACAAGGTCGCCGTCCCCAGGGGTCACAGAGCCTCCAAAGGGAACGTCAACTATGGGATCACACAGCCCTAACCCGACCTTGGACTTCAATTCTGTCACTTGCTGCTGTGTGCCCTGGGGCAAGTGGCTCACCCACTCTGAGTTTTTAATCTCCTCGTCTGTAAAACGACCCCAGGAGGACTAAGTAAAACGACGCATGGAAAGAAGTGACTCAGTTCCCGGGTGAACAAACGTGTGTCACCCGCAGAGGAACAGGAGATGTGTTGTCAGAATACGCAGAATGGATCCCATGGGCCAGAGGGCTCTCCCCCTGAGGAGGGGGCATCCGAGGACCCCAGGGCCCATCACTGCTCACAGGTGTGGCCGGCTCACGCCCCACCTGAGCCTGCCACAGGCCTGCCCCCTTCGTGGTGTGGGACACTCTGTCCCCCTCGATGTCACCCCCATCCACCCCCGGATGGCATTCAGGTGCAGAGGAGGGGGTGCTGGGGGCCCTCCCGGGGCTGCAGGATTCCCTTGGCTGCTAGGGCCCCCTCTGCAGCAGCCCCCGCCCCCATCCCTGAGATTGGGGTGCCGGAGACCGCTGTGCGGGGCCCCGCTTGCGAGGGGGCCTGGAGCCGCGCTGGCTGTGCCAGAGCCCCACGCGATGCACGCGCCGCTGCTATAAACGGGGCTGCTCCTGCCGGCTTCCAGGGGCCTAGGGGGGAAGCGACACGGGCAGGGGCTGGGCACCTGAGAACCCTGGTGCCCTCGGAGCCCCACCCCAGGGCCGCGGGCTGGACAACATCCCGGGGTCAGGGGTCGGGGGGTGTCACAGGGCTGGGACCCGCTGGGGGGAAGCGCGTGTGTGACTGGGTGAATATGACTATGACCCTGACCCCTCAGCCACGGGTCCGCCGCCTGCCCCTCCCCAGCCGGTACGGCGGGACACACACACGTGCACACGCGTCGCACACACGCGTGTCTAATTATCGCCTCACCGCGGGCCGGCGTGCGACAGCCGGCGCGGCTGGAGGACATTCAATTTGGGTGTAAGTGACAACGCTGGAAGTCACCCAACTGGGGTGCGAGGACGCACGCTCTTTGAAGACTGCCTCTCGTCGCCGCCCTGGTAAGCGGCGCGGGGAGGGGCCTCGTGCTGTGGCTCGCACCAGCGCCCCCACGCCGCCGCCCACCCACCGGCTCCCGGGTCTGTCCGTCTGTCTGTCTGTCCGTCTGTCGTCTGAGACGGCACCCGGCTCAGCTCGCCGGCCGCGCCTACTGCACGCAGGGGGAGCTGCTCCCCTCCTGGCTCCCGTCCCCTGTCTTCAGGGCCGGGGGACCCCAGGCCGGCTGCGGGGTCACCAGCCTGTTCCCCGGGGTTCATTCTCGCCCTCGACGCAGTGCCCGGCCCCTCTGCTGCCGGCCGGGTGTTGGGGTGCCAGGGGCGCCTGCCCCCTACTCCCCAATCCTGGAGGGCTCCTGGAGGAGGGCGTGGCTCGTGGGGACGGAGCCTCCAGCAGAGGCCGGGGCAGCTGTCACTCATGTGCAAGACCAGGTAGCACCGGGCAGGAGAGTGATGGCGGGTGGGGAAGGAGACAGAGCACGTTGCTCAAAGGGCCAGAGGCACCCATGTGGGGTCTGGGGGGTCTGTGGGCTCCGTCCACACTCGGTTCTCAGTGTGAGCAGCAGCTTGGACAAACTCTGAGAGCCTGCAGGAAGGGGACTGACGCCGGACGTCAGGGCCAGGATCCAACCATTCCCTCCAGCCAGAATAATGGGTCACAGCCGCTCAATGAATTAGAATAAAAACCACACCAGGAAGGGGTCAGTGGGGAAGTGCGGCTCCACGTCACCCAAAGGGAAAAGAAACAGGCAAGAGCAGGTTCAAGAGGTAAATGTGGCACTTGAGAAGGCAGCTTAGGCTGACTTAACAGAGATATATCAGGTAGAATAGAGGAGGTGATCTGGCTCTGTCCAGCATGGTTCAGCTCACGTCCAGAGGGTTTGGTTCCAGACCTCAAGGGAGATAAAAAAGGTCACACTCATATAGCACCTACTATGTGCCAGACACTCTCCTAAGAGCTTTATATCTATTAACGTATCATATACTTACACCAAACCTGTGAAGTCAGAGCTATTATTACTCATTTTACAGAAGAGGCACAGAGATGTTAATCAAGTTGCCTGAGTTCCCACACCAACTTAGCGGTGAGGCAGGATTCAAACCCAGGCATGGTGGTCCCAGAGCCCCACGGGCAAAACCACATGTCATGTGGCCAACGGGTGGACGTGGGCACGTTCGAAGGTGAGGAGTGGCCCCGATGGAGAGCTGACGCCAAGCCAGTTTGTCTGAGGACAGGCAAGAGGAGACGGGAGTGCCTGGCTGAGGGAAGCGGCCTCGGGTACACTGGCGCCTGCGGAGCGGGCGCACGGCGGGCGGGGGGCCGGGCCCAGGGCTGGACACTGCGTGTGACCCCTTTCATCCTCCCGGGGGGTTCTCAGAGCCCCCTGACGAGACTGTAAACAGACAGCCCTGCTGGAAAACAACATCACGTAACAGTCAAGACACACGCAGCCCATGAGCCCAAATTCCAGGGCCGGGTGAGTCCCCGGAGGGGCCGCGACAGCCGTCCCAGGACGGGCGTGACGGGACCCGAGCCGTCCACCGAGAGGATGGATGAAAGCAGCGTGGGGTGGGCGGGGGGGCGGTGTGGAGCACTATACAGCAGAGAAAAAGAGTGAGCCTCCAGCCACGTGCTGGACACGCCGCCACTCACAAAGGCGCCACGGAGATGACAGCGCCGGCCGCCCAGAGGGACCCGCCGTATCCACCCGGATCTACAGCTTGAAAACACGCTCGGCAGCGTATCGCCCGGGGTCCGTACAAAGAGAGTGAAAATCATCATCATAAAATGCAGCCAACGGCTGACCCAGGAGGGAGGGGGCGCGAGGGGAGGCGGCCCTGGCGGCGGACGGCGGCGACGGCTGCGCCCCCGTGTGACGTGTTTCACGGGAGGTGCATGAGGATCAGTTTTAAGCCGGAGCGGAGAGCATTCAGGTATTCATGACATTATTCCTCATCCCTTCAGCTGTATTAAATATTTCATCATTAGTGAAATATTTATTAGAGATTTCTTAAACCTCGGAGACGTCCTAAATATTTCATAATAAGTTTTAAGACGTTTTCAAAAGGCATGGGCTGCCGTGTTAAGACTGAGCTCCCCGTCGCCGGAGGTGTGCAAGGAGAGGCAGGACGTCCGAGAGGGCACCCACCGGAGGAGGCAGAGCAAAGCTGTGGTTCCTAAACCGGGAAAAGGCTCAGAATAACTTCTGAGCTTTTAAAAAACACAGACACCCGGCCCCCCCCCCCCCCCCCCCCCCAATTCTAGTCCTGACTGAAGAGCCGAGGGGAGGGCCCGGGCGCCGGGCGTGTTTAAGGTGCCCGCTCCCCTCGCCACTGGAGCGCCCTTGCACCCTGAGCGCCCCCAGCCAGACCCGGCTCCCACCGGGCACCCAGGGGATCACGTGACGGGTTGAACCTGGTGGGCTCCGCGGGTCTGCAAATCGTCCCCGAGAGAGGCTGGACCCTCACGTCACACACAGGCCGACGACTCTGACGCTCCAGCCTCTCTCTATCCGGTCAACAGCCAGTTTCAAAGCACCTACTATGTGCCCGGCACCACGCCGGGGTGAGGCAGGGACAAGCAGGGGTGACCAGCCCGTAGGTTCCTGTGGCACCAGCGTGGCTGAGGAATCACAAGAGGACCTCTCAACTTTGGCCTCTGCTCTCCAAGGGCTTGCTCTCCTGGGCCCAGAGAGGGAAAGTAATTTTCCCCAGGTCACACAGCAAGTTCTCCTGAACTCTCTCCAGCCCCGCGGAGCTGAGAAAACTAGTTGTAACAACGCAGAGAACGGTTGCAAAATGCTCAATTCTACAAGTGCCAACGTGCATTTATTTAAACACTATTAAACGCGCAGCAAGGCAGCCAAGTAGATGATCATAGGGTGGGTCTCATGGACGGGGAAACTGAGGCACCGTGCGAGCAGGGAGCATGTCGGTGAGGGCTTGGCTGGGCCTCGGCCCCAGGGAAGCACGACTGTGGGGCCGCCCTCGGGACCACCTGAGCGGACATGGAGGGGTTGCGACTCGATAATAACGAAATCACGTCCTACGCTATATGATAAAAGTAATAATAGCAGATTCCATGGTGGGGGGACAAGGACAAAGACGGGAGTGAGGCCCAGGCAGGAGGGGATCCAGCCCCAGGACAGGGAGCTGGTCTCCCCGGCCACATTCCCACCACCCAAGGCCGGGGCAGAGGGCCACCTGGTCTGCCACCCGCCCCACCGGGCAGGGAAGGCGGCTTCCCGTCCCCTCGAGCCACAAACCCGAGCACATGGTCCCCGGGACGCGGCCTCCGGTGCTCTCGCTGCGCCCGGCGGGGGCGCTCAGCTGGCTGGGGTACGGGCCGGCTGCCCCCTTCCGGAGCAGGCACGGGCCGGGGGACCCGAGGTGAGCTGGACGGCCTCTGGGGAAGCCGGTGGCCCAGGTTGGAGACTTTGCCCCCCGCCCCGGCCGGGGGGGGGGTCCCAACTTCCTCTTCCCGACAGAGGTGAGGGGAGCCGGCCCTGCTCCGTGCCGGGTGGGCCTGGGTGCAAGGACGCGGCGACAGCTCCAGGCAGCCCGGGGCTCACGAGGGACATTGTGCCGGATCCTGTCAGCGGGGCTGCCCAAGGGGCCCAGGGCGGGTGCGTGGGGCGGCCGGGGGCAAAGGGCAAGGGGGCAGGAGCCGCCTGCCTCCCCAGGGGTCTGCTCCCTGCCTGGTCACGTGCTTGTCACCCCAACACTCGAGACGAGCCCCCCCAGGCCCTGTCGTGTCTTTGGGTTTTAAGAAGACCCCGCACGCAGATCTGCCATTCGCTCCAGGAAGGGCGACTTCCTCACGCACTCGGGGTCCGTAGCCGGGGACTCGGGAGTCTAGTCTGAACGTCCCCAGAGAGGTCCCATTTCTGCAGAGACTAAAACAGAGAGAGAACTCAAGGTGGCCGGTGAGACGAGGGGAGAGAGAGCGGGACGGGGCGTCGGGGGGACCGAGGCGGCCAGGAGAGCGGCCTGGAGACTGCGCGGGGGCGGAAGGAGCGGGAGCGGCAGACCTGCTGGGTCTAAGCGCTGGTCTTACCCAGGGGCCCTGCTGAGGCCGTCCATCGGATCTCATCTCGAGGGCACTGGGGAGCCACAGAAGGTTCAGCAGAGAGGGTGGGATCCCCCTGGCTGTTGACGGAGAATGGACTGTTGTGGGACAACAGCAGGGCAGCCGCTGAGGGAGAGGACGGTGCTCTGGACCAGACGGCGGAGAGCAAGGCAAGCGGAAGGTGTGGGCGGAGCGGACCACACCCGACGGAAACGCGCCCGAATGTGCACGGAGCGACTGGAACGGTCACAGCGGCACAACCCGTAACAGCCCCAAACCGGACATCACCCCAACGCCCACCAACAAGATAGCACGACGGAATTCTGCACCACGGCGGCCAGGATGAGCAAACCTAAGGACGGACGACGCGGACGAACGTCACGCACACAGTGCCGAGCGAGCCATTTACACGACGTCCCAAAAGGACACAACAGTGTGGTCGGAAGCCTGGGGGCGGCTCCCCTGGGGGCAGCGGCTGGAAGGGGAGACATGAGGAGGGCCCTCCGGGGGCGGGTGACTCTGTTTCTTGATCTGGGCGCTGGGGACACGGGTGTGAACAAAGACACTTGATGGTACGTGTGTCTTATGCTGCCTGTGTGTCACAATCCGATAAAAGATTCAAAAGAGGGGCCGGCCCGGTGGTGCAGTGGTTAAGTGCACACACTCCACTTTGGCAGCCCGGGGTTCGCAGGTTCGGATCCCGGGGGCGGACATGGAACCGCTCACCAAGCCATGCTGTGGCAGGCGTCCCACATATAAAGTACAGGAAGATGGGCACGGATGTTAGCTCAGGGCCAGTCTTCCTCAGCAAAAAAGAGGAGGATTGGCGGCAGATGTTAGCTCAGGGCTAATCTTCCTCAAGGAAAAAAAAAAAGATTCAAAAGAAAGAGAGAAAGAAGGTACCCGGGAGGTCAGATCAACGCGACACGGTGCTTTATCGGATGACAAGGAGAGAAAGGAGGGAGCGTTGATGGAGCCACCGGTGGGCTGGTTCCAGACAGCAGAGACGCAGGCCTGGAGAACACGGGGCGGGGACGTGACGAGTCAGCGCAGCCGGAGCCACGCTAGTTTGGCAGACACGGGGACACGCCAACCCCCGACTGCGGGGACATCCCGCCCTCAGCGCACTGAGACCCAGGCCGGGAGGGGCTGCGATTCTCAGGAAGCAAAATGAGGGCACGGCCGAGACCCCGCTGTCACGGGGCGGCTGTGCCCTTAACTCTGATGAGGTCTGGACCCTCGGCGTCCCCAACCCGGAGGCGGACAGGACGACCTCCAGGTCATCCAGGTGACGACTGCACACCCTGGCGGCCCCGTGTTTGGGGTGACAATTAACGCCACCTCCTCTGACCCTCCACATGAGCTGGTGGGACACAGCCTGGCACAGTCGCCCTCTCTCCGGGGGACCCCATAAAGACTACCGTTCCCAGACTCTTTTTGCAGCAAGGCATGGCCTACGACCACGCTCTAGCTGATGGGATGTGAGCCGAGCTGAAGTGCCCCACTGCTGAATCGCTCCCTCCAGAGAAATGGGCAGGCATGTTTCTTGCCGGGTTGGGATGCAGATGTGCTCGCGGGAGCTGGAGCAGCCACTTTGGTCCCAGACACAGAAGCCACGGGTGATGGTGACAAAGCTGCCCTAACCACCCCAGGGCCACCGACTCCTGGGCTGTTTTGTGAACAGGAAATAAGCTTCTATCTTCTTTAAATTACCATATTTTTGGAGGACTGTGTTTCAACAGCTTGCCATAACCAATACAGATGAGGGACTTCCCACCCCTACATGACTAGGGAGGGAGCTCAGCAAGATCTGGAGATGCTCCAGGGGACGGGGAGTGGAGGAGAGGCGGGAATGCCCCCCATCACCAGCAGGCTGGTCCCTGCCATGCCCATCTTACCCCTTTCCACCCTCCCACCAGGGCCCCAGCCCCGGCTGCTCCCTATGCTGTGCGCACGCCGTGTGCTGTGGAGACGCCACTGCTCCTGCCATTTCTCACCTGACATGTCCTCCTCTTTGGCCCTCCAAGCCCTGCCCACCCTGCCCTCTGGGAAGCCCCCTCTGGCCTGTCTGCTCCCCCTCTCATGCACTCACAGTGCCCCCCAGGGAGGCTCGGGGCCCACGTGAGCCATATTCCCAGCCAGGCTGGGCTCCAGCAGTGGAGACAGCTCCCTTGTGTTCCCCTCTGCCGGGAGCACACAGTAGGACTGCAGCTGTGCTCAGAGACAGAGCGCCCCGCCCTGCCCCACCCTGCCCCACCCCGAATCTCCTGGGGAGTCCCCGAGTGTCAGCCGGCGAGCCTGCGTGTGTGCACAGGGCACTTCAGGGCCAGGCTGGGGACGTGCGCGTGTCCAGGGCCAGGGTCGGCCCGGCAGCCCAGGCAGCTCCCAGGACCCTCGACCTCCAGGCAGAGAGCGCGAGGCTGCGAGACCGGACTCCGGGCGAGCAGCTCAACCTCCCTGCTCCTCCACATCCTGGGGGCAGGCGTGCGGTCACTCAAGGTCACCACATTGGGCGGCTCAGGCCCGGAAAGGCCTGCGCACAGTGGGTGCTCTGTCAAAGCGTGCTCCCTCCTCCCGCCCACCCTGGCAGAGGTCTCCGGGGGGCTCCGGCCACGTCCCTCCGCATCAAATCATCACCAAGAAAACAGCGGCTCTGTCTGCCGGGCTCCCTTCTGGCTCCCGCCCCCTCCTGCCCTCGCTGCCCGGGCCCCCGTCCACGTCCACCGGCCCCGGCCCAGGCCCCGCTGCCCCGCATGCCCCCCCCGACCCACGTCAGCTACTGGATTCACGGTCACCGGGTGGGGCTGGGGAGCGAGGCTGCAGCCTTGGCCATGAGTCAGTGGGGCTGAGCGTGCAGAGGGGAGAGGTGGGCAGGGCAACACCACGCACGGGGCCCCGAGGGGCCGTGTGGACACGTACGCACAGAGCTGCTAATGCAGGACGTGGACAGCCACGAAGCAGGAGCTGGGAGAGGGCAGGGAGGAGGGGAGAAGGCACGGGGCGGGGTGGGTACCCTCTCGATCCCTCTCATTCATTTAATCAAAGACCCCACAAGCAGCTGCCGTCACCCCCATCGTACAAAGGACACGGAGAGGTTAAGCGACGTGCCCCTGACTGCACAGCTGGTCAGCGACAGAACCATATGTAAACATGGGGCTTGTAGTGGGCCCCCTGCCCTCGTGCTAAGGGGGGGGGTCAGAGGCCGGGGTCAGAGGCAGGAGGAAAATCTACGAGGGGAGGAGGCGAGAAGGAGCATAGGCTGAAAGGTAAAGCTGGTGGCAGGGGTGGGCGCAGTGGGGCAGGAGGCTGGACCCAGGAGCCCCGGCCTGAGGGAGGAGAGGTCCCCAGAGCCTGCCCAGCCGGAGAGGGGACAGACGTGGAGGGACCCCAAGGCCCTGCTCCTCCTCCCACTGAGTCCTGGCCCACGGGACGCACGGCCCACGAGGAAATGAAAAGACAGATGAAGATTCAGGAGCAGGACCGTGGCCCCGGCAGCTTGGCCCGCCCACCGGCTGGAGGGACAGAGAAGCCCAGGACGGGCTGTGGGGGAGGCCAAAGGGGGAGGACGGGGCCCCGGGGCCCCAGGGTGGTGGGGGAGGCAGGGGCTGCCCCCCATCCAGGCACCCGGAGGTGGGCAGCTCCATACAGGCTGACCGGGTACTTGAGCCTGGACACACCGAGGGGCACGAGGGCAGCCTGGATCTACGGGGAGCGACACAGGGGCCACCCTTGAGCCGGCCACTGTGGACAGCAGGAGCCAGGTGTGGGGTGGAGGGAGCAGGGGGGAGGACCCAGGCTAAGGGAAGGAGGCCCCTGGGGACCCCCTGGGATCAGGCCGTGACTCATCTCACAAAAACCAGCACGTGACCTCATGACCACCATGAGGGCGGGGTTCTACTGGGTGGAAATCAGTAAACAGGTGACAAAGAGATAAACTACTTAGTGAGAACCAATCACGAGGCAGGCGTGGACCACAGTGGGCATGAGAACAGGCTCAAGAGCTCACTGTCATCTTCCTGACAACAAGGAACAGACTTAAACTCCTTTCCCTTCCACCCCTCGCTTTACCTTCCTGAGATGCAGGGACAATGGCTGGAGGTGCAGCAGCCATCTTGAGGCCGTGAGGACAAATGCTAAGAATAGTACGGGAGGAAGGTAATGGAATCTGAATCGCTGACAACCTCCCTGGACTGTGCACCACCCCCACGGCCCCTGTCTTTACAAGGGAAAAATGAATCCCCAAGTGAGCCGTGAATTCAACCACATCATGGTCAGGTTTCTGTCTTACGCAGCCAGATTTAATCCCTAACTGACGCAGCATAAAATAATGCTGAGTAATTTTATTAGAAAGTTACTCTCAATTTAATTCATTTCAGTGCTCCTGATTACATCAAAAAGAAAGTCTCCGATGGGGGCCGGGAGGTCTTGAACCCCTCGGTACACTCGCTGTTCTCCTTTTTAATCAAGCGATAGCAGGCCTGGGCTCCGAGGCTCCCTTGGGCTACAGCGTCCAACTAGAATTTAATAACGTTGTTTTGTTTCCACCGAATTTATTTTTATGATCATGAATTCTATTTATGGCAAAGGAGGCTTGTTTTCCATTTGTAGCGGTGCTATAAAACTTCCCTTTTAAATAAATGTATTTAAGTCTTTTTTTTTTTTTAAGTAAATTTACTTAGAGAAAAACAGTAATAACAGGCAGAGAAATGTGGGGGCACGTGGGCGGCTACTGCCCGGCCCGCTCTTCTGGGGCTCGGGCCGGCCTGCCCCCGGGCATGAGAAGAGAGGCCGGTGGCGGTGAAGGCTGGCTCTCCCATGCACACCGGGGGCTGCGTCTCCATCCTTGTTGGGCCTGGGGCAGGGGGTGGGCGAGCGGCTGGACCCCTGGCGCTGGAAATCTCCGGAAAGTGAAGCCTCAGACTCGTGGGCTGGCAATCAGGCGGTGAGCGGTGGGCAGGAGTTTGAAGCCGTCCCGGTAAACAGGCCCGCTAACTCAAAGTCGCGGTGCCTTCGCGCCCACCCGCCTGTGTGAGGCCGACTTCAAACGCAGGGGCTCCAGGAGCTGCCGTGACCTTTTGCTAATTAGCCCGGGCTGTTTGCTCGGCAGCTCCAGCTCCAGCTGCGGCCGCCTGTCACCATCCGGCAGATAAATAACCCAGCTCCTCGGAGAGGCGGGGTCGAGGGAGTGCTGGCCGAGGGGTGGGGTGGTCTGGGGCAAGTCACGGGGACCTCTGCTGGGGAAAGCACAACCCCGACTTCTCTGAGAAGGAAACTGAGGCGTGGGGAGGGCAGGGGTCTTACAGAGGGGCCCGGGCACTAGTTCCGCCCACTCCCGGACCCCCCTCCCGCCAACAGGCCTCCCACGGCGCCCACAGGCCCGGGTTGGCCTCTGTGGCTCTGTCCACGGTGCTGAACCCACGCCGGCCTGGGGTTGGGCCGTGTCCAGCAGGTCACCTGAGGTCATCGGAACGCACAGAAGGCTCCTTCGGGACACTGAGTCATTGCCTCCGTAAAGGCAACTTCCAGGCACAAGGCCTCAGGACCCGGAAACGGAGGAGTCGGGGGGAGGCAGGAACAGAATTGGGAAATTCGACTCGCTGAATGACGAGACGTTCTATCCAGAAGGGACCTTGGAAACCAGACGCCCAACCCCCAGCTTCCTGAAGAAGACCCAGCGAGACGCACGCGCTGCTCCGCCAGGCCCCGCAGGAGCCACGGGCCATCTGTTTTGCCACCTGCCTTCGAAGGTGGGCCGGGCTGGGAAACATCCCATCCATTCATTCAACAAACGTTCATTCAGTGTCTGCCACCTGCCAGGCTCAGGAGGCTGACGGAGCAGAACACGTGGCCGGGGTGAGTGAGACAGAAGACGGAGATGTCCCGGCCTCGTGAGGGCTGGGGGGCCGAGGGGGTCCCGCCTGGCTGCGGCCACCCCGGACCAACTCAGGGGAGCGGGAGGCTGACATGGGTTGGGAAGGAAGAAAAGACATGACGTTTATCCAACGTGATGTACCAGTCACTGCCAGGCACCTGCTTCACGCTTAGGAGGGGGTGACACCCACCACTGCTTCTTGAGCGCCTACTGTACGCCAGGCAATTCACACATCCCACTGAATGCTCACCTATGGGAGAGGCTCTGATGTCCATTTTAGAGAAAAAAAAAAAAAAAAGGGAGGTCAGGTGGTAAATGCCCTGCCCGGCGCTCTACACCCAAAATTCAGCAGAGTGGGGTCTGTCCCCCTCTGCTCAGGGGATACCCATCGAGAAAGTCCTCGGGGGCACCCTCATGTTTCAGATAGGGAAACTGAGGCCCAGAGAGGGCCAGGTGCTGGTCATTGTCACGGGGAATTCCCCCAGACATCCTTGATGATGGGAGCTGAAGGGAGGGAGGCCGTGGCATGGAAGCACCGATGCGCCCTCACACCCTCCGTCTTTCTGGACTCGGAGCCCCTCGAGGGACGGGGTCTCTGGCACCACTGCACCCAGGATCTGGCAAAGGGCAGGCACTCGGTGGACGTCTGACGCACAAGGGAGGGAGCAGTGACCAGGCGGCTTACCCGCCCCATGACCTGGTGCCTGCTCAGCTCTCCGACCCACCTCCCAGCCCGCACCCCGCCCCCCGGGCTCTGGGGGAGCCCTCTGACCACCTCCAAAGGGCGTGCCTCTGGGGCTTCCAGAAAGATCTCTGTTCCCCCACCACCACCCAGTGATGGAGGAGAGAGCCTTTTCCCAAACGCTTCCCTCTCACAGCCTGTTAGAACCGGCAGCATTACCACGCTCCCTGTACACAAACTAGTCTACACAGCCCTTCAACGCCTGAACACAGCCGCTCAGCAACCCCCTGTGCAAACCGAGGCCCAGAATCCAGACTCTTCCACGGACCCCGCCATTACACTGGCACCTCCTGACAGTCAAGGGAGACGTTACAACCCCGCTCTACCCCACAAGGAGACTCCCGGGGAACAGCGCCCCGTTCCAGCCACGTGCAAAACCGGCCGGGTCGGAGTCCCAGAACCTCGTGACGTGCCTACGGCCTGGAAAAATCCCGGCCACAGCAGACAAAAGAGGGCATATCCACGATTTCCGGAAGAGCTAACAGAAAAGAGCGTGTCCAGCTACCTCCCAGCTGGAGGCGGAACCTGCAGCAGCCGGGTCACCGGGACGCGTGGCGTGCCATCGGGATGGCAGCCTCAGTCAGTTCGGGACTGTGGATAACTCTCTCCATATAAGAACCTGTTTTTCGAATAGACCACGTGAGTCAATATTAACATATGTCAGGCTGCACATATGGTGGTTTTACACTCAAACACATGGTATTGTGTCTATTCCCGTAAACGGGTGGAAGACGAGATCTCTTTTAACCCACGAGGCCACCGTGACTCAGCAGGGAGGATGCTGGGCCGGCCCTGAGCCCCCAACGCCACAAGCTCCTCCTGTCACATCCCGAGGCGGCCCCTTCGTCCTCTGCCCGTTCTGTGCATCACAAGGACAGCACCCCTGCAGGAGTCGACCCCCAGGGGACAGCTGTGTCTGCAGTGTAGCCGGATATGACCCCGTCTCCTTCGAATCCTGTCCTGTGACCCCAGCACACCTGTCTCGCAGGTGGGTGTGAACTGGTCCTGCCCCCCCCAACTTCTGAGAGAATCCAACAAGCAAGCACATCCCCTACCTTTGGGTCAGGGCCCCCCGGCGACCTGACGCGGCTGAGAGGGACGGGCTGGTGGGTCCCTCCCCGTGGGCGTCACGGACATCTTCTCCTCATCGCAGGACACAGAGGAAGAGCATGGGTCCAGACGGAGCGCAGGACAAATGGTCACCAGGGCAGCTCCCCCTGCGTGGAGACAGAGACGGGAGGAGGTGAGGAAGGGCGGGGCTGTGCAGCCTGCCGCCATCTCAGCTTCCGGAAGATTCCGTCGGCCCAAGCCACAGGGATCCGGGTGCTGCGTGCACCGAGGGCATAAAGGCTGGACGCCCGTATACAAACGGAGAGGCTGGGATGGCCGACACAAGGAGGCACAGGCAGGGAAAGGAGCTGATGCAGAGGGAAGATATTACAGAGCTGCTGAGGCCAGACGGGCCGGGCCTGGGGTCCCTGCGGCTCCACTCTGCAGGGGCCCGGGAGGTTCTGGGACCAGCACGTGCACCCAAGGCCCAGTGCATCCATATCCCCTCTGACTCCCTTGACCTCAGTGATGGAGGCAAGCAACTGAGGCAGGCCGGCTAAGCAAAGACTCCCTCCCAGACGGCCCTCTCCCTATGGCCCCCTCCTCCTCCATCCCAGGGGCACCTCTGCCAGGGGGCAGGGGCTGCTGCATTCCGCACCAGGCCGGCCAACCACTCAGGAGGGAACCAAGTCAGGACACAGAAGCCCGAGGCCCGGGCCGAGGTTGTTACAAGGAGCGTATGACTCAGCAAGTCAGTTTACAACCCCGCGTCTCCTGACCTCCCGCAAGGTTGGGCCGTTCATTCACTCCTTCGTCACGGCATCCAGCCCGACACACAGAGCGTCGTGTGTGAGCTGTGGACTCTCCCCCTCAACTCTCCGTTCGGTTGGGCCCTGTTTCGCAGACAGGGAAACTGAGGCTGAGACAGGGAGAGTCCTCCTTCCCGGGACACACAGCCCAGAGGCAGTATGGAGGCAGGTCTGGACAAAGCCCGGAGCTACGATGCCACGGCGCTCTGCATTCGAGGCTGAAGGCACGGGTTCCACCAACTCCACGGTGGCGGCATCGGGTGGGGGCCGGGGGGCCCCAGATAGGCGGCATCTTCGGGACAAAGGGGATTCTGGGAGCAAGGCTGGTGGTGATAGAGGGGCAATGGGGGATTCTGCTGCACCCTGAGCCCCTGGAGGCCGGGCAGCGACCCTCAGGGGAGGGGGCCCCCCAGCTCTCGCTGCCCCCCCCCCCCCCCCCGGGGCTCTGGGCCGGGAGAGGGAATTGAAAGGCGAGAAGGAAGCTGTCGTGCGAGGAAGTGCGTGCGTGCGCACACAGACGAGAGCGCGGCACGGAATTACCTAAAATTGCTGGTTAGAAGCGGATGTAAATAACCAAAAAATATGTGGGGAAGAGGGGGGAGGGCTCGTCAATTAGAGTTAATTACTCAACAGCTAATTGGAATAATAATGGTGGCATTTGAATATGCTAATAAGGCCAAACCTGCCTTGGAAAAGGTAATTGGAAGAAAAAGAGAGAGAATGTGGGCTCCCAGAAGTTCCCCAAGCCTGGCCCTGGAGGAGGCTGCCAGGTCAGGCCACAGCCCAGGGACCAGGACGGGACACCCCTTCCCACCTCCAGGCCCTCGTAGGTCTGGCCGCCAATGCCCACTCTCCTCCCTGGGGCCTGGAGACCTGACAACCCAGCACGGGCTCCCCAGCTGCCCGGCTCCCAGCTCTCCAAGGACAGACGCCTCGCCCAGCCAAGCCCCAGAGGAGCAGGAATGCATACTTATTGAGCGCCCACTGTAGACCCAGAGGAGAAGCAGGAATGCGTGCTTATTGAGGGCCCACTGTGTGCCCAGAGGACAAGCAGGAATGTGTGCTTATTGAGCACCCACTGTATACCCAGCCCCGCTTTGCAAAGAATCCCCATTGCAGATGAGGTGAGAGAGCTCGGGAGCCGTGAGGCATGCCTGCAGTGCGGCCAGCAGTGGGCAGGGCCAGGGCACGGCTTTCTAGCTCCTCTCAGACTTCCTAGCAAAGCTGTCCAAAGGCAGCATCGCAAGCCCCATGCCACCACGCGTGTGAGCAGAAGCCAGGCCACTCCCGGGGGCTCTGCGTCCCTCCCTGTGTGCAGGTGGGTTCTGTGCTCCCACACCTGTGTGCCGGGCGCCTACCCGAGCTTTTCACTCTCCATGAGCATCACTTCAGGCCACATGTGAGTGCACACATGTGGACACAGGCACATGCATGCACCTGTGCACACTTACACATGAGCACAGCCACACGCACACACACTCACCATCCTCCACACTCAGACACACCCAGGCACGGGCATCCCGCACGCCTGCTCAGGCCTGACCCGAGCCTTACCCAGACCCTGGTGTTCTGGCCTGCAGACACCAGTGAGTGCACGGCCCCTGAGGGGTGACCACAAAGGGGGCTGCCAGGCCCGTGTGTAGCCTGGGGCCCATTCGGACCCACCTGCCTTGAGATGACACCTTTTCAGTCCCCAGGCAGCCCAGCCTGGAGCAGCACTCAAGTGCGCCCCTGGTGTGGCCACCAGCTCCCGCCACCTGCACGGCCTGGGGAGGCCTCCCCGGGGCCCGGCCTCCTTCCAGGACTCAAGGTGATCACACGGCCTTAGGACGGCACCTGCATGGTTACTGGGCATCCACAGGTCTGAGCTGCCATGTGGATGACGGATTCCCGGGTCTGTGGTGGGCGGGACTCCGGCAAAGCTGGTGATCTGAACAAGGCCCGGCGTGGGGGCTGCACGGTGCCTGCGGATTTGCAGAGGTTCAGCCAGAGCAGCTTGAGGTGGGACTGGCAGGAGCCGGCAGGAGAGGAGGCAGCCATCCTGCTCTGCCCTCGGAGCGGGGGGGCGGGGAGGTCCAGGTAGGAACTGGCATTCGGGCAACAAGTTCACTGGTGTGACCTCGACCGGCCATGGAATGCCGTGCCTCAGTTTCCTCTCTGTAGAATGGGGAGGATGGTGACCACCATCCACTGGATCACAGCCCAGGCTCGTCTGAACCCACAGGCTGGGAGCCCCAACAGCCTCAGAGACGCCCCCATGGACTGGTGGGCTCAAAGGTGAGGGCCCAGGGTGGAAAAATGCACACACGCAGCTGGTCTGTGATGTTTGGGGGTGCACCGGGGCCCCCAAAGGCCATCCAGCGACTCTTAACTCCCCATTTCACAGATGGAAACACACCTGTCCGGGAATTCTGCAGGTGGAAACTGAGGCCCAAGCCCATCCCTGAACTGTCACGGGGCCAGAGAGCGCTGGGGCCTCGGACACACCACAGCGGCAGAGGCTGGTGGATCCCACTACACAGATGGGTAAACCGAGGCTCCAGGAGGATGAGTAACTGGTCCAGATCACACAGCAGGGGCCGGGGGCGGGGGGGACGTGAGGCCTCCCTTCTGAGGCGCATGGCATGCACAATCAGGCCCCCCGCCCCCCCCACAGAGGAGGCAGCAGGTTTTGGGGGAGGCGGGAGGGGTGCCCGGGAATGACGGGAACGACGGGGACGACTCCTCGGCTGCGGGGACAACTCCTCGACTGGCAGCCGGTGGGCAGAGAAAGCGCCCAAACTTGACATCTGCATTTCAAACACTTATATCAGCAAAACAAATCACAGTAATTATACCATTTGCATATTTTGTGCAATGATTGTTCCACGAGGCGGGAGGAGGGAGCGGCTCCTGCTGATGCCAGCAGCCCGGCCTCCCACAGCTGCGCCACCCGCCCGCTGGTGTGGGGGCCCCTGAGTCTCCCTCCCACTCCCAACCGAGCCCAGGGGCCAAGGGGGACCCCCAGGAGCCGGAAGACTCCTGCCCTCTGTCTGGGCAACCTGTCTTACTACCTGGCCCTGGCCTTGCCTGTAAGGAGCCAGGCCCCCCATCTGTGAAGTGGGGGCACTGCTGGCCACCCTGAGGCTCTGCAGGTGTTCCCCTCCAAAGACCTGCCAACCTCATGCTGGGCTCCTTCACATGGCTCCTTCCACCACTCTGAGGTCTTTCTGTTCCTCCAACACATCCCTCCCCGCCCCTGCATGTGGCGACCCCAGGACCTTTGTACCCACTGGTGTCCCCTGCCCGGGAAAGCATCCTCCCAGATCTACCCACAGGGGGCACCTCTCATCATTCCCGGCCCAGCGCCAACATCACCTCCCAACCACCCTGATAGGACAAGCAGGGCTGCCCTCTCTGGGGCCAAGGGGCACAGCTTACTGCCTGGCACACAGTAGGCCCTCAGCAATCAGGATGCTCTGACTCAAGTCCCCTGCATTCCTGCCAGCAGCATTTGTCAGGCACCGACTGGGGGCTGGGGGACAGGTGCCAGGTCCTTGAACTGACCCCAAGGAGGTGGCATAATGGGCGGGGGTATCCTCCGACTCAGAGGAGAATCACGGGGCAAGGGGGATGGGACTGGCCCGAAGGGGCTGCCGAGCTGACCTGCCTCAGACCCAGGTCACGCTCAGGATCCCAAGCCGACCCCCTCCCCAGGTGATCCCGGGGGTGGGGCCTCCCTGGGGCATCCTGGAGGCCGGGGTGCCCCACGTGCGGTTCTGAGCTCACTTCTGCCCCTGGGCGACCTCAGGCAGGCCTCCATCCCTCCGCAGCCCCTCCTTCTTCTTCTGCATCTGCTCCAGTCGGGCCTCCTCGCCCACGGGGGGTCAGGCACAGTGTGGCGGGTCCCACACTCGTCCTGGGCCTGGGTGACCCACGTGAGTGTGCGCTGACCCACGAGGAGGCGGCCGGATGGGCTCCTGCTGCCTCGGTGGTCCCCATGCCCCCTCCTCCCGCAGGAGGCCTGGCTCTGCTCGGGTCCCATGGCTCCTGTGTCTGTCTCCACACAGCGGATGCCGGGGTGAGCAGGGACGGGGGGCCGCTGGCAGCGTCTCAGGGACCAATGTGGCAAAGCCCAGGAAGCCGGCCCCCCCACAGGCCTGCAGGTGGCCGAGGGACAGGTGAGGAGGACACGGGTGGGAGGGGCCTGGTCTGCAGGGTGAGGTCGCGACACGGCGGGCGCAGGAGCGCTGAAACCCGGCAGTGACTCGGCACACAGCTCTGCCCGTGGGATGCGTGCAGTCTGCGCACGTGCGTGTGCGTGTGCCTGTGTGTGTGTGTGTTGGGTCCACGGTCTCTGCGTGTCCGTGCTGAGCATGTGTTTGAGTGTTCCTGAGCCCTGAGCCTGTGTGCGCATCACCGTACGCGGTGGGTCCAGTCGTGTCTGTGTCTGTGTGTGTGTGTCTGTCTGTGAGACGTGCATGTGGCTCTCTGTGTGTGTACGACCGAGCGTGTAAGGAGGGGCGTGTGTGTGTACTGCACAGTTCTCCAGGCCACGGCCGGTCCTCCCGTCTGGGTCAGAAAGCAAGAGGCTCTGCGTGCCCATCCCCTACAGCTCGGGGAGGGGAGCAAGGAGTGGAAGGGGCGTGCCCCCCACCCCTATCACCCCCATCAGAGGCGGGAGAGGGAGGGGTCCCACACGCCATCCCACTGCTCTCCCTTCCCCACCCCCGTCCCCATCACAGCAGGGCCAGGGCCCACCAGCGACCATATAGGAGCCCTCCCCGCAGAGGGACGCCCGTCTCCTGAGCAATGGGCCTAACAGCAAAAACCACAACCATGTGGCGCCCGCCATAGGACCCTCCAAACACCATACGATCTGCCCCACAGCCCCACGGGCTGGGAACTGCGGCACCATCGTCCCCAGTTTCCAGATGGAGACACCGAGGCTTGAGAAGGGACGCCCGTTTGCCCCAGGTCACACAGACGCCCGGGATTCGCGTGGGTCTGCCTGAGCCCCTGCCCTTTGCAGGACGTGTGCCCCAACGCACGCGCTCCCAGGGGCAGCGCCTCCCAGGACAGGCGCCGTGAGGGGACTGCGTCCCAAACACATTAAGAGCCTCACCCAAGATCACCCAGGATACGGCCGGGCCGGGCAAACGGCTCTCTGCTTTTGACTTAAAATCAGGCAGAGGCAGCGAACAGGACGGTCCCGATGGCAATCGCGGCTCTCCCCTCGCGGTGCTGGCTGCACACAGCGCCACCTCCCCCTCCTTTTAATCTCTGCCCACCCGGCCCAGACGTGGGCAACCAGAGCCGGGAGCGTCGCGAGTGCAAATGAGGCCCCGTCCCCTGGTAAACCGAGCACCTCGCTTCACCCCCCACAGCTCCACCAATTCCAGATGGAGTAAACAGTTAAATATGAAATATTAAGCCATTAAAAAAAAAAGCGAGATGAAAACAGAATTCAATACTGAGCGGTCCTCAAGAGGGAGACTGGCTTTCCGAGCTCTGGAGGAACAGGATGAATTGTAAAAGAGAGAGGCGGATTTGACCACATAAAAATAAGGAGAGGGACATAAAAATAACAAAAATTAAAAGATATGCCGCAGACAGAGAAAAATATCTGTGGCAAGTGTGACAGAGAAATGATAATTCTCTTCGTTATGTAAAGAATTCATTCAAATCAATCAGGGAAACACCAGCAATGTATAAACAAGTGGGCAAAGCAACAGACTCAGGAGAAAATACACGTGGTTAACAAATATGTGGGACAATGTTCAACCTCCTGCAGAATCAGGGAAATGCAAATTAAAAAAAAAATACAGCGAGACACCATTTAGGCTCATGAAATAAACAAGGACCTAAAAACAACCAGCACCACCAGAAATCCCCTAACGATGATACCCAGTGCTGGTAAGGTTATGGTGAAATTGGCACAAAGCTTTTAGAAAGTCCTTTGGCAACACAGATCCAAAGGTCTTAAGATGTGCACAGCTCAGAGCAGACAACACGCTTAACGGTGCAACGAAGACATTTCCTTTGAGATGAAGAACAGCCCAAGGATGCTGCCGCCACCACTTCTGTTTGACACAGCACTCGTGGCCTCAGCCATTGCAATAACGCAAGAAAAAGAAATTAAAATTAAAGAAAAGCAAGAAACAAAACTCCAGTTATTCCCAGGTGTCCTAACGACGTACGTAAAAAAAAAAAAAATCCCAAAGAACGTATACAGATAGCAATGGATAAGAGAGCTCAGGCCGAGTGCTGGAGATAAAGTCCACAGACAGATGTGGACCGGATTTCTGACCACCTGCAGTCAGCAGATAAGGAACATTTATTAAAAAGTCAACACTGCCTATAGATTTGATGCCATTGCCCTCAAAATCCCAGGGTTTTTTTTTCTTTTCATGGAACCTGACAAGCTGATTCTAAAATTTATATGGAAGAGCAAAGGGCCGAAAATGGCCCTAATAAGAAGAGGGGCCAGCCCTGTGGCCTAGTGGTTAAGTTTGGCACGCTCCAGGGTGTGGACCTATGCCATTCATTGGCGGCCACGCTGTGGCGGTGACCCACACACAAAATAGAGGAATGTTGGCACAGATTTTAGCTCAGGGCAAATCTTCCTCAGGGGAAAAAAAAAAGAACAAACAACAAGGTTGTGGGGCCGGCCTGGAGGCATAGTGGTTAAGTTCATGCACTCTGCTCGGCAGCCCGGGGTTCACCAGTTCGGATCCCAGGTGTGGACATGGCACTGCTCATCAAGCCATGCTGTGGCAGGCATCCCACATAAAATAGAGGAAGATGGTCATGGACGTTAGCTCAGGGCCAATCTTCCTTAGCAAAAAAGAGGAGGATTGGTGACAGATGTTAGCTCAGGGCTAATCTTCCTCAAAAAAAAAAAATATATATATATATATATAGTAATTTAAAAAATACACTAAAAAAATAATAAAAACACAAGGCACAAATGTTAGAAGAGAGTCATCTGCTCTCCATGCATGAGGGAACGCCATCTCACTATGAACAACTCCTACAAATTAATGAGGAAACTACAGACACGCGGTCATAAAACAGGGAGAATCTTGAAAAGGCAGCTCACAAATGAGGACGTCCAGATGGCCAAAAAAAACCCCAAACCATCCCAGACGCTCCACTTCATCAGTCACGAAGACAGAAAAGCTTCCGCGGTCCCCCTCCCGGGCATCAACCTCCAACTCTCAGAAGAGATGCGAGAAGGCTGATCGTGGCCCCAGTCTGGATACGACCCCAATCCAGCCTCTGAACGGAATACTCTACAGCAATGAAAATGAACTAGGACCACCACCCACGACGAACGGCTAAATCCCCCCAAATAACGTTGACCCAAAGAATGAGGGCAGAAAAGGCTATGTGTGCAATGGATATATTTACGTAAAGTTCAAAAACAGGCCAACGCAGAACATATGGTTTGGGGATGCTGGTTGCTGCGTCCAGGAAGGACAAGCAAGGGCTATGATCAGGCAGGAGCATGTGGGAGTGCTCCCGGGGGCCGGGGACGTTCCGTGTCTTAACCTTGATCGCAGTGACACAGACGTCCACACTACGCTTCTTCTTCCCATTGTCTGTATGTTTTTCGCACTCTTCTCTACATACTGGACACTACACCTCACGATTTTTAAAAATCACAGGAGTGTGGGAAGAAAGCCCGTGCCCTTGAGCCAAGCGTCTTCCTCCTAAGAACCTGTCATAAAGAAATAATCCCAAAGAGAGAGAGAAAAAAATGTATGGCCCAGGATTTCCATCACCATTTAATACAGAAGAGAAAAAAAATTGGACAACATTCATGTTGAATAAAAAGAGAATGACTAAATCAATGACGGCACCCCCTTACTGAATATTGCACCCTTTTTTTGTTGTTTTTTTTTTTTGGTGAGGAAGATTGGCCCTGAGCTAATATCCATTGCCAATCTTCTTCTTTTTGCTTGAGGAAGAGTGGCCCTGAGCTAATATCCATAGCCAATCTTCCTCTTTTTGCTTGAGGAAGAGTGGCCCTGAGCTAACATCTGTGCAAATCTTCTTCTATTTTATGTGGGATGCCACCACAGCATGGCTTGACGAACAGTATATATAGGTCTGTGCCCGGGATCTGAACTTGCGAACCCCAGGCTGCTGAAGTGGAGGCCATGAACTTAACCATTACACCACCAGACCAGACTGACCCCTGCGCCACATCATTTTCATAATGCTGATGAATATTTTATAACTTGGAAATTGCTTAAGATGAGTGAATGATCAGACCCAACAAGTCCATTCCCAGATGGACAGAGATACAAACATACATGCACAAAACACATGTTCAAGGATGTTCTTAGAAACACTCTTCAGAGAAGCCCAAACTGGAAACAACTTGAATGTCCATCAGTGGGAGAAGGGACCATAGACTGGGTACCTCCACATGCGGGAATACTATACAGCACTGAAGATGGAGGGACCATCCCATCCAACAACAAAGCCCAGGGTCTCGCCCATGTGAGACATCCAGCAAAAGCAGCCGGACACAAAGAGCACGTAAGGTGTGATTCCGGCCACACAATGTACACGCACAGACAGACGGAAGTCTGCTGCTGGAAGCCAAGACCGTGTCACCCTGGGGGGGACCACGACCCAGGAAGGCCAGGAGAAGTCTTCGGGGGCCGGTTCGTTCCGTCTCCTGACTTGGTGGCTGATTAAACCTCATGAAAAATCCCCTGAGTGGTAACTTGGGAGCTGGGAACCTTTCTGCACGTGAGTCACATTTCCATTTTTGGGTTTTTTTGAGAGTGATTGATAATAACTCTATAACAAAATCTCAAAAGAAGACCAGACCGAAGGAAATTCTCTAAGGTGCTGATATGCTCATCTTTGGACGGGGGAACCATATAGATTACTTCTCCACCTTCCAACACTTTCCTAATTTTGTCTAGCGAAGAAATAAAATATACATATAGCTTTGGAAATTAAAAAAGAAATAGTATGCTAGTATATATATTTAAATGCCAGGCCAAAAAAAAAAAGTGCTTGTGCTAATTAATTAGCATTTTTTGACCCAGGCTGGCCCGGTGCCCTCAGTGTTGTGGGAGAACCCCCAGCTGATGCCAGCAGAGGCTGGGACCCCTCACCCCACCTTCTCCGGCTGCGGCCCGGTCATCCCTCACCGACAGGAAGCTGACGTGCTAATTTGCTGAGCAAAGTCAGGGAGGGCTCGGAGGGCACCGGGAAGCGAGCCGCCCGCAGCCAGCAGGAAAGTACTCCGAAGGCCTGACGAGCTGTACGTAAGAGCCGTAAATTTGATAAGTGCTTATTAGAAATATGAAAATGAGGCTTGACATTCGCTTGTTTGCCTGAAATGAAAGTTGAGGTTCCCTCTGACTCTGACTATCTGGCTAAAAATTCGGTGAGAAGCTCCACTATATAAACAAAGGCAGCTAGCCCGATGCAAAATATCCAGAAGAACCAGTAACAGTTGTACCGGGCACCCTGGAAAAGACTCGTCACAAACAGCACGGAAAGCCAGCCGTGTCCCCCGCACCCTCCTGCCGTCGCCCAGCGACTCTTGTCTCTCCCTCAAGGCGCTCCAGGCCAGCTCTTGCAGAAGCCTGGACCGCGGACCCCGTCCAGCCAGCCTGGGCACCTGTCTCCTCTCTTCCCCACGCACAAGCTGAGCGCTGCTTTAGGGCTGATGAAGATGATGACGGTGACAGCCATGGGTGTTCACGGAACGCTGACCACGTTCCAGGCCTTATGTCCCACCTCTCTTCACCCCAACCCCGAGGGGTGGAGCCTGGTCTTGGACCCATTCTACAGGTGGGGAAACTGAGGCACAGAGAGTGACCCGCCACGATCCACAGTTAGCACCCTGCTCAGCGGGCTGCCTCCCCCAGGGTCCCTGGCACCTGGTGCGGGAGGCCCACACGTCCCTCTTGGCGTCCCCATGTTTCCAGCCTGGGAAATGTCTGTTCTGGCAAATTTGCTGAATGGTGACAAGTGCCTTACCGTGTTCCGAGCAGGGAACGCTGATAAAAGAGAGGAAAAAAAAAGACACGTTGCCAGGAGGATGGGGCTGAGCGGGAGGTGAAGACGTCGACAAGGGCCTGAAATCGTAGAGGAAACACTGCAGATCTGGCAGGAACGGCTTCGCACAAACGTGCCACTACCCCCCTCCCACTGAGAACCCCTTTGACAGATGAGGAAACAGCCTCAGAGGCCCCAAGGCCGGCGGGAGGGCGGCTGCCACAGGAACCCAGACCCCAAAAGCTCGCCACCCCCAGGCGGCCCCCCAGGTGCTCAGTTCCATCTTGCAGAGGCTCAGAGAGGCCAGGAATTGGTCTCCTTCCTGCAAACGCCCCCCCCCCCAAAAGCCAGACACCCCACGGATGAGGAGGACGGGGCAAGGGGGCAGCCGTCCTAGGACTGTCCTGCCGGAGGCGGGCCGAGGTCTCAGGCTCACCTGTGTCCCCGGATGGAAACGTGGGCACGAGACCCTCCATTGCCCACCCCGGAGCCTGACTTGGCATCTCTCCGGCCCAGGGGCTGCGGGCTCCTCTCGGCCGTGCCCCAGGGAGAACGCCATCCTGCCCGCTCGCCCTCACTTGCAGCAAATTCTCCAATACCGCCTCTCAGGGCGTCCCCACTCCACCAGGAAGCCCAGATCAGAGAGGGCAATGACTTCTTCGAGGTCTCAAAGCGAGTGGCAGGGGACTAGGCCTTGGACCACGGATGGTCTGGATGAGTCAGCTCAATGCCACCTCCTCTGAGAAGCCACCCCAGCCTGCCCCACCTAAGGAACCATCCCGTGGCTGCCAGCGGATGGCCCCGGGCCATTTCTGCAGAGCCCTGTCACTCGCATTTTCCCCCCTTCTTTGCCTGTTCTTGTCACCCCCACTGACTGTCAACTCACTACAGGCAGGAACCACATCTGTCTCCTTCGCTGCTGGGCCCCGGCGTCTACACCAGCACAGGGCTTAGCACACAGTTGGTGTCTAATAAATGCACACTTCACATGGGCACGAACTTTGTCTTGCAGCCCCAGGGCCTGGCACAGGGTAGACTCAACAAGATTTGCAGAGTGACTGTGAACGAATGAATGGGAATCAGCTGAGCCAAAAGCAGCCCGGTTTTAAGAGAGGGGGGCCCCAGGCGGGGGGGGGGCTGCGTCCATTCCTCTACCTTGGGGAGGGATTTGGGACAGGCCTGTGTCGGTGGGCTTGGTCCTGCCTCCCACTTCAGCGCCTGACCCAAGGGTGCGGCTGAAGAGGAGAAAATGGGGGTTGGCATTGGGAGGGGGCTGGGGCGTCCTTGTCACCCTGGACCAGGGCCCCTGGGCTGGTTCTTGGGCAGAGAGGGAGCAAAGGTTCTCAGCAACGAGTCAGCAGGAACAGAATCGTCACAGCCCTGGCCCGGACGGGGGGACGGGGGGTCCAAAGTCACGAGGCCAACCCCTCCTGGCACATGGAGAGCACGTCTGGGGCTTTGCCGGCCTTAACAGCAGCATGAATCTGTAACGTCCCGTGACGAGAAGCCAACAGCGAGGGGTCCCGACTCCCCCACATGGAGGTGGAAGGCCGCCTTTGTCCTCATCGGGCAGGAGGCCCCAGCCCCTGGCGGTCACACCGTGGACAGCAGCCCGCCCCCGGCTTGCAGGGGGCCCGGGTCAGGTGACAAGAGTCTCTCTGAGTCCCCACCTTCATCTCACAGAGAGGGTTTGCCTTTTCTGGAATGAGTCTTAGGTTAGTTCCAAACAGACCCAGACACCCAGGGGCAGGTTCCGGTGCCCCAGCACCGCAGGGCCAGCTGCCAGGGTGGTCTCGGGGGACCCAGACGGGCCCTGGGCGAGGTGTGTGGCCAGCGGCTCTCAAAGCCAGTCTCAGTTTGGCAAAGAACAGTTGAGCCGGCCAGGCACGGTGACCGTGACATCTCAGCGTCCCAGCCGCGTGTCTCATGTTCTTCCTGCAAAAGGTTTCTGCACCTGGGCAAGTGGGTGTCCGGGTGCCAGGGGCCCACCTCCTCGAGGAGGCGGCTTCCTGTCTCAGGGCAGCCGGAGAACACTGAGGACCCATTTGCAGGGTGGCAGCTCATGCCTGTGGGTGACTGAGAGGCAGGAATCCCCTCCTCGGGCTCACCCGCCCCTCCCTCCATCCTCCCAGGCCCGGTGACGTCAGCACGGTTGCCATGGGAACCCTGCCAGCTGAGCCGATGACTTCACGGGGGCGATGGATGGGGAGGGTCGGGGCTGGGCCTGCCTGGTCTTGCAGCAAAGGTCTTGAGGAATCAGCCAAATGGCAAAGGAGGCAGGGAAGCCACTCGGCAGAGCGGCAGAACCGGGGCTTAGGGCCAGGGCAGACTGAGGCTGGAAGCTGGAGGGGGGTGTGGGCCAAGCCCACTTCTCCTAGATGGAGGTCTGCCTGGGTTGGCCGGGGGTTGGGGGGAGGCCCGTGGCTGATGCCACCTCGAGCCTCAGTTTCCCTCTCCAGAAACTGGGATCGAGACCACTATCGGAGGGCTTGGCTGCACCTGTCGCCTCCGGTCGCCATTCAGTTGTAAATGGAGGGCGCACGGTCAGGCCCTCATAGCCAGATGGGAACATCCAAAACGCTTCCAGCTAATCCTGCTCGAGGGGGGCTGGCAGCACTTGCCGGGGAGAAGGAAGAACTTCTACACTCTCCTGGAGCTTCCGCCCAGGGGCCCTGATTGGCCTGGCCAGCTCAGCGAGCCCGTCACGGGGGCCCCACCCGTCAGCACCGATTCGGGTCTCCCAGACACCTGCTCTGCGCCTGGGGTTGCCATGGGGACGAGCCGGGGGGCGAGTGTGGGCACACCTGTGTGTCTGTGTTCACAGGGGCCGTGGACACCGCTGAGGAACCCACACAGGCTGTGCACACAGACAGGTCTGCAGGCATGTACAGCGTCCATGTCCACACGTGTGGACGCGTGCACATGCAGCTACTGACCCACACACAGCTCTGTGCCCTCACGTGGGAAGGGGGCCCCGCACACCAGTGCACATCCACCCCGGGGGTCACGTGTGGCTCAGCCAGGCCTCCCTTGGGCCGTGACCACTGTCCCCTCCGGTGCATGTCGGGCGGAAGCCAACGGCTCCTTTCTCTTTCTCTCCTTTAATCCCATGATGCTGCGAGGGAGGAATTCAGGAAGGTTCCCAGTTTCCAAAGAAAGAAAGAGGTAACTCACCGAGGTCACCGAGCCCTCGGAAAGTTCCGGAGCTGGTGAGGGTTGAGGGGAGGGGTCCCCAGGAGGGCCCCAAGAATGCAAAAAACTTCCCGGCCGGGCCCAGCCTCCTCCTCCCCACCCCCCCCCCCCCCCCCCCCCGCCCGGCCAGAGGCAGCTGCAGCCCAGACGGGCAGGTCGGCGGCCCCGTGCGCTTCCTGTTTATGACTCTGCGTCTAAGACACACACACCGACAAGCAGGGCTGCTAATGGAATGCAATTTTCCACGTTACAGCATCATGGCAGCGGCTGCCTCTGCCGATTAGCTCCGACTCTCCTTGGCTGCCTCCTTCCCCAGCTCCGCTCAGACCCACCCCCCACCTGCTCCCCGACCTCAGCTCCCGGCCTCACTCTCTGACCTCCCCACCCAGCTGGGGAGAGAGAAACACCGGTGGACACGAGGCCAGAGGGAGGGGGCCTCAGCCTGGATCAACACAGCAGCCTGGCCTGTCCCTGTAGCCACTAGCGGGGCCACTGGGGTCCTCCATTGCCCAGCCTTTGCCGGGCAGGCTGGACAGAGCTGCCTGGACCCCCGTGACCGGCCTTGGGGGTCAGGGTGTGGCTGAAGCACGGGGTGAGGGCTGCCAGCAGCCCCTTGCCTCACCCCATGAGAAAGGCTCTTTCAGGGCCCCTCGCCGCTCCCCCACCTTGTGGGCAGCTTATAAGCAGCTTCCACTCCCATTCTGTCTTCCACCGGCACACAAGTCACAGTGCAGGTGGAGAAACTGAGGCCCAGAGTCGGAAGTGGCTTGTCCAAGGTCACAGAGCCAGAAAATGGCAGACGCCAGGAGGCTCTGACCTGGGATGGGGGTGCTGCACACAATGGGGGACCACAGGAGTCCCTGGCGCCAGCACCACGCCTGCCAGCCATCCTGGCCGTCCCGGGTGCTGTGGGCACCCAGGCCAGCCCAGCCCGGGGCCGGCAGTGCTGGGCTGGGCAGGCAGACAGCGCTGGTCGGGAAGGCAGAATTGGCCTTTAAATACTTCAGCGATTTCATGCCGAGCCGGCTCCCTCTTCGCGGGCGCCCGAGGCACCGGGCCGCGCCACTGAGGCCTAATGAGCTGTGAAGGTCCATTTTTCAAAGTTAAACATTTCCCGGGCTCCCTGGCCCAGCCTTTCAACACAGCCTGGTGACATCTTGGGGGTGAGTCCACGACAGCCACTCGCAGACGCGTCGTCCACACGGATTTCCACCCTCAGCTCTCACGGCCCCGCCAGACGCCAACGGAAAACCCACCCCAGCGGCCAACCCACGGGCGCAGAGCCGGGTGGACAGTGGGGCAGGCCTGGGGAGCTGGGAACCCCAGCCCAATGCAGCCTTCAGTTGTATTGATCCTAACCTCCTGCTCCCCTTACAGACGAGAAACTGAGGCGGGGTGTGAGTCTCTTGATGGCAGGGACCACAGGGTCTCATCCAACCTGGTTCCCTCGGGGTCTTGCACAGGGCCAGGCACACAGCAGGTGCTCAGGAAACATCTGCTGCTGAGAGTAACTCACCCAAGGCTGCCGAGAAGTTAGTGGCAGCCATGGATGGAGACCCCTGACCCCTAACCCCTGACTCCTGGATCCACTGTGTTGGCCTGAGAGGGCTCGAACTGCCCTCCTGTCTGCCAGGACTACTAATGGCTTTCATGGGAGGTGACCTGACCCCTGGTTTAGACTTTGCCTCTCTGGGGTGATGTGTGGAAGGAAGCCTGAATTTGCACTCGGGCAGAGCTGGGTTCAAGCCTCAGTTCTGCCACAGCCTGGCTCTGTGAGCTTGGGCAAGCCACTTCTCTACACCCCAAGTGTCTCCATCTGCCATTTGGTGACATTAGTCTCTTGAGGCAGGGCCTTCTACACTGCCATTTCTGCTAAGCCACTGTCCACACTGACATTGTCTTTTTCTAGTCCCTGTAGGTATATCCATCATCCATTCATCCATCATCCAATCTATCATCATTCATTCGCCCATCTTTCAGCCATCTGTTTATCTATTCATCCATCCATCCACCCATCCATTCATTCATCATCCGTCCATTTTATCCATCCATCCATCATCCATCCATCTATCATCCATCCATTCATCAGCATCCATCTATCCATCCATCCATCCTCCATCCATCTTATCCATCCATCCATCCTTCAGCCATCTATTTATCTATTCATCCCTCAACTATCTCTCCTTCCATTATCCATCCCTCCATTCACCCATCATCCATCCATTCATCTTTCAGCCACCCATTTATTTATTCATCCAACATCCATCTATCCAGCTATCATCTCTCCATCCATCTTATCCATCCATCCATCCATCCATCTGCTCATCAACCTTCCATTTTATCCACCGCCTCACCCATCTACTTGTCTATTTATTTATGAAGAATATATCAAACAAGCCATGTGCCAGTCTTGGACCAGGGCTAGAGGCCAGGTCCCCAAATCCTGACCCAGTGCCCTTTTCAGGATGCCAAGTACTCACATAGCTCAAGAAGTACCCATTCTGTCACTGGCATTGGCTCAGATCCCTGCCTGCTTGGGGAAGAGCTCCTATCCGCCACGCTAGGTCTTCGGGAGACAACCAAAAGCTATGGGACCAGAGAAGCGCCCCCCTCCACCATGGACTCTGCCTCAGGACTATGAGAGCCTGGTCAAGAGCCTCACACCCTCCACCTGTAACAGGCACATGACTGTAGAGGCTTCAAGCTGGGCCACACCAGGGAAACTGGCTGGCTCAGAGGACTGCAAATGGACAATGCGGCTGGGGGATTCGACAAAATAATTCAAAATAAAGGTACAAGACACGTTTTAGCCTTGCCAATAATTCCGTAGCTTCTCAAGGGTCTGTGCTGCACCAGCTTCCGGCCATCACTGGAGGTGGGGTTAAGCTTGCCCAGCTGAGCCCTCTGCAGGTCCCAGGGCAACAGGGTCAACCTGTAATCCCAAAATTATACCAAAGACCCAGAAATATGGGTGGTACCTTACCAAACCCATGGCTGGGAATCTATGTTCTAGCCCATTCGTCCAACTGTACTCACAGCCCCCAGACACATTACATGACTGGAATCATGACTAAGGTCCCACAGAGCCCTCAAATTATACTTACACACTCACACATGCAGGCACACACACGTATGCGTGTGCACACCCACATGCATACACACTATATACAGTGTGCCATGTAGAGAAGCTGGGTTAAAAAATAAGGTTACCACTCAGTTAAAAACAACAATGGACTATTGATAAACAGAACTTGGATGAATCTCCAGGGAATTTTGCTGAGTGAAAACAAACCCAGACCCAAAAAGTTACATAATGGATGGTTCCACTTATCCAGCATACATGAAAAGACAAGATTACAGAAATGGAGAACAGATTAGTGGTTACCATGGGGAGAGACGGCATCGGGGGAAGGGAGCTGAGTGTGGCTATAAAAAGGCAACAGAGGGGTCTTCGTGTTAACGGAAATGTTCTGCATCTGGTCTGTCAGTATCCTAGTTGTCATACTATACTACACTTTTGCAAGATGGTACCACTAGGGAGATGTCAATAAAGGGTACACAGATCGTCTGAATTATTTCTCACAACTGCATTGACTCTGCAATAATCTCAAAATAAAAAACTTAACTTGAAATTAATTAAATCATGTCATTAAAAATGGATGACATTTTTAATAAAAAGTGTATGATCGACTGGATTAATATATACGGGAAGAACTGAAACTTGATCCCCACCTCACACCATAGATTAAAAATTAATTCGTGGTGGACCAAAACTCTAAACGTCAAACGTAAAACCATAAAGCTTCCAGAACATGACATGGAAGAGCATCTTCAAGAACTTAAGATGAGGGGCTGGCCTGGTGGCGCAGCGGTTAAGTTCACACGTTCTGCTTCTCGGTGGCCCAGGGTTCGCTGGTTCAGATCCCAGGTGCAGACATGGCACCACTTGGCAAGCCATGCTGTGGTAGGTGTCCCATGTATAAAGTAGAGGAAGATGGGCATGGATGTTCGCTCAGGGCCAGTCTTCCTCAGCAAAAAAAAAAAAAAAAAAAAAGGAGGATTGGTAGTAGTTAGCTCAGGGCTAATCTTCCTCAAAAAAAAAAAGGAATGGAAGAGTTTATAGATACATAAAGAATTCCTACAAATGTATAAATTAAAAGAATTAAAAGCAGATATCTCAATAGAAAAATGGGTAAAAGTTTTCACCAGACACTTCACAAAAGAGATTCCCCAAACGGCCAATAAACTTATGAAAAGGTGTTCACCAGTGGGGCTCAAGTTCAAAGGACTGACTGCATTAAGCGTTGGCAACGAGTTGAAACAACCAGCGCTGAACTGGTGCTGACAGGTTGGGCACGCTCACGGGAGTGTAAATCGGCACCACACTTCAGAAAACTCGCAATATCTACAACCGAGCATAAGCACGACCTGCAACCCCAGGGCTAGGGACCCGTACAACAGAAAAGAATGCACATGTCCAGCGATGGCAGCACAAGAATGCTCAAGGCAGTGCTGTCCGTAACCGCGGAAGCCTGGAGACCATCCACACGTCCATCCATAAATAGGATACTGCGTAACATTTTGCGTAACATTTTCCATAAACAAACTACATTGCAACACCAACACTGGGGCATCTCACATACATTGTGTCAAGCAAAGGAACTGACCTCAGATCACACGCTGTGTGATTCCATTCATATAAAGCATAAAAACAGGAGAAACTAACCCGTGGGGTTAAAAATCAGCAGATGTTTCCCTCTGGGGAGCAAAGAGGGACAGCGACCAGGAGGGGACCTGAGCACCTTCTGAGAGGCAGTCAATGTCTTATTTCCTGACCTAGAGGGTTCTTAGATAAATTTCCCTGTGTGATAACACATGGAGCTGCATACGCTACGTTTTCAAAAGTTGTGTTTTTTAGAAGCTAATACCACAGGGGTGGGAATTCCGGCACAGCATAGTAAGAAGGTCATCAAATTCTCTCTCTAGAATATCTATAAAGCTAGTCAAAACTATTTTTAAAAATAACCATTTGGGCATTCTAGAATTTATTCATGGCATTTATTCATGAAAAACTACTGAACTTTGAACAAGATAGGGAAAATCTACGGTGTTTTTACCTGGAACTATTCCCATCTCCCCACTCTCAGCTCAGTTGGTGTATCAGACGAACAGGACAGCACAGGGCAGGCCGTGAGAACGAAAACCTTCACCGCCAGAGGCTGATTTGATTTAGAGCAGAAGGCACAAAACTCACGCTCAGCAGCAGTGATGTCAGGAACAAGGAGCCATCTCAGTGGCAAGTGAATGGGGAAAGGCAACAATTCTAACAGGCTGAGATTGTGATCCTGGCTGGGGCAGCAACAGACCAGTGGACAAGCCAGAAACTTGACAGAGAGAGACATGAAATGTGACAGTCACAGCGGTGCCTCGATAAGCTCTCTCCATACACCCAGCTGATGATGGACAGCATGCACGCACAGGGCTGAGCAGAGAGGACCCAAGAAATTCACACATCCCTGGGCTACTGAGAACCCGCAGACACATACAGAGGAAACACAAGAGGGTCTGGCAGAAAGTAAAAGCCTGGGCACATTTGCAAACTGTCTAATCTTCGAATGTGCTCCTAAACCCACACACGGATCCATCAGCAGAGAGTAGAAGCCTGACCGGCTGAAGATGTTTGCACACAACCTCTGACCCACCGTTGACTGACCACTAAGCTAAGGAGACACAGAGATAATCCTTAGGAAGCCAGAATTTAAAATAAAAGCAGGGATTTTTTTTTTAAATGGGGGAGGGGACAAAGCAGAGACATCAATGGTCACACATCAGGGGAAAATGGATTTAAAAAGCTAGGCAAGTTACTCAATAAACAACCCAAAAGACAGCAAGAATAACAACTCTCAGAGGGAAAAAATCAGAATCCAGAGCAGCTACAATATATTATCTAAAGTACCCATTTTCAATACAAAATCACAAGACATGCAAAGAAATAGGAAAGGGTTACTCAGAACAGAAAGCAGTCGATAAAAACTGTCACTGAACATCACCAGATGTTGCACCCGGCGGACAAAGACTTCAAAGCAGCGATCACAAATGTTAAAAAAAAAAAAAAAAAAAAAGACTATCACGCTTCAAGAATTATAAGAAAGTGTGATGACAGTGACTCAGAAACAGAGAACCTCGATAAAGAGAGAAATTATTTTAGAAGATGGAAATTTTGGAATTCAAAAGTATGATCCACGAGGTGAAAAATTCACAAGAGGGGCTCAACGGTAGAACTGAGACGGCAGAAGAAAGAACTCGTGAACCTGAAGATAGACCAAAATAAATTATCCAATCTAAAGAACAGAGGGAAAAAAACAGATGAGAATAATGAACCAACTCTCAGACATCTGTGGGGCAACATCAAGTGCACCAACATATATGTGATGGAGGTCCCAGGAGAAGAGGGAGAGAGAAAGAGGCGGGAAAAATATTTGAAGAAATAATAGTGGAAAACTTTTCAATTTGATGAAAAACATTAATCTAACAGATGCAAGATCAACAAACCCAAGTAGGATAAGAACAAAAAAGTCCAGACCTAGACACATCATAGTTAAACTGTTAACTAGTTAACTATCCAGCTAAACTGTTGAAAGAAAGAGAAAATAGCAAGAGAAGAGAGTCATCACGTGCAGAATAAAGACAACATGACCAGTGGCTGATTTCTCATCAGAGACTACGGAGGTGAGAAGATAGCAAACAACATATTCAAGGTGCTGAAGGAAGAAATGTCAACCAAGAATTCCACATCCCAGAAAGCCATCCTTCAAAAATGAAGGCAGTCCCCAACAAAGACTGAAAGAATCTGGGGCTAGCAGACAAGAAACACTAAAGGAAGTCCTTTGGGCTAAAAGGAAATCACGTGTGATGGTAAGTCAAACCCAGAGAAAGAACGAACACCACCAGGAATGGTAAATGTGTAGACGGATATAAGAGACTTTATAAAGGTATTTTCTCTTTCCTTTCCTTAGTTTCTTTTGAAAATGTAAGATTACATAAAGCAATAATTATAACACCATATTGTTGGGTTTTTAGCATTATTGATGTAATATATACGATAATAATAGCAAAAAGGAGAGAAAAGAAAATGGGACTATACTGGAGTAAAGTTTCCATATTTTACCATAATTAAGTTACTATTAATTTGAAATCATTTGTAATGAGTTAAGATGCATATCTGAATCCACCACTAACAAAACAACTCAAAGAAATACAGTTTAAAAAATTAATAGAGCAATTAAAATGGGACATTAATAGTATTTATCTGACAGCAAAGGAGAAACAGAGGGGGAAAAAAGATGAGACACGCAGAAAACAACTCAGACAATGGCAACCATAGCAAATAAAAAATTACATTAAACGTGAATGGACTACACAGCTCAATCAAAAGGCAGAGATTGTCAGACTGGGTTATAAGAACAAGATCTGAACACGTATTGTCTAAAAACGGTCCACTTCAAGGTCAAATGTACCACCAGGCTGAAAGTAAAAGGATGGGAAAATACACATGCAAACAGTAACCACAGAAAGAGCTGGAGCGGGTAAGTTAACATCAGACAAAACAGACTTTAAAGAATTTCCCAGAGGCAAAGGACATTTCATAATGATAAGCAAATCAATGCCTCCAGAAGATGTGACAATTATAAATGAATGAGCCCATAATAACAGAGCCGCAAAACACATTAAGCAACAACTAATAGAATGGAAAGGAGAAATGGACAGCTCAACGATAATAGAAATATCAGGACTCCACTCTCAATAACTGAGAGAGCAGCTAGACAAGAAATTAGCAGAGACACAGAGGACTCGAGCGACACTTTCGCCAACTTGACCCGGCATTTACAGAACATTCCACCCAGCAGAATACACATTCTTGCAAACGCACGTGGCACATTCTCCAGGACAGACGTACGCTAGGCTGCAAGACGAACCTCAGTAAATTTAAAATAAATGAATCACGGAAAGTGTATCTCCAACTGCAAGGGAAATATGTTAGAAATCAACAAAAGAAACAAATCTGGAGAAATCCCCAAATATTTGGAAAGTAAACAACAGAGTTTTCAACAACCCAGGAGTCAAAGAAATTACAAAGGAAAGTAGAAAATGTCTTTAATTAAATGAAAATAAAAACAGAACATACCAAAATTTATGAAATGTCGTTAAAGCAGGGCTTGCATTGAAATTTATGGCTTTTGATCCTCACTGGAAAAGGAAAAAAATCTCAAAAACCCAAGTTCCCACCTTAAGAAACTAGGAAAAAAAGAGGACACTAAACCCAAAGCAAGCAGAATAAAGGGAAAAGAACAGATCAGGTAGGGAGGGAAAAGGAAAAAAACAGAGAAAAGCAACAAAACCAAAATCCGGCTATTTGAAAAGATCAACAAAACTGACAAACTTTTAGCTAGCTTGACCAAGAAAAGAGAGAAAACTCAAATTACCAATATCAGTTATTAAAGAAGAAACGTGACTACCAATGCCACAGAAATTAAAGGGAGTTAGGGAAATATTTATGACCAACTTTATGCCAACAAATTAGACAATTTAGATGAAGTGGACAAATTTCTAGAAACACACAAGTTACCAAGAGTGATTCAAGAAGAAACAGAAAATCTGAATAGACCTATAACCTTTTTTTTAGCTGAATGATTAATTTAAAACATTCTCCCAAAGAAAAGCCCAGGCTCAGATGGTTTCAGTGGTAAATTCTGTCAAATATTTCAAGAAATAATATTGAACCTTGACAAGCTCTTTCAGAAAAAAAGAGGAGAAAAACTTCCCACTCGTTCTATCAGACCAGCATTCTCCCTGATACCAAAACCCGAAGAAGACACCATAAGAAAATAACAGACCAATACACCTCATGAACATAGGTGTAAAAATCCTTCACAAAATATTAGCAAACCAAATCCAGCCACATATAAAAAGGATTACACAGGTGGAACTTATCTCAGGAATGCAAGGCTAGGTTAGCATCTGAAAATAACTAAAGTTTGCTACCATATGAATAGATAAAAGGACAAAAGCCACACGGTCATCTCAATAAATGTAGAAAAAGCATTTAACCAAATCCAACACCTCTTCATGATAAAAATGCCCAACAAACCAGGAACACAAGAGAACCGATAGAGACCACGTATGAAAACCACAGCTAACATCACACCTAATGTGAAAGACTGAACGTGTTTCCTGTAAGACCAGGAACAAAGCACCTCTCCCACTCAGCATCATTCTGGAGGTGCTGTAGTCTGTGTGACAAGGCAAGAAAAAGAAATAACAGGCATCCAGTCTGAAAAGGAAGACCTAAAACTCTCCTATTTGCAGATGGCATGACCCTGTTGGTAGAAAACCCTAAGGAGTCCATGAAAGTCTACTGGAACCAGCTAAAAATTAAATTTAGCCAGATCGAAGGACAAAAGATCAATATGCAAAGCTCCATTTTACTCCTATGTGCTAGCCACAAACAACCTGAAAACGAAACTAAGAAAATAATTCCATTCACGACAGCATCACAAAATAGTTAGGAATAAATGTAACAAAAGAAATCCCATTAGCAACACTTGCACACTGAAAACGACCGAAAATTGCTAAGAGAAAAAGAAAGATGAAAATTCACGGAGAGACATTCCATGTTCATGGATTGGAAGATTTAATATTCCCAAGCTGATGTATAAATTAAACACAAGCCCACCAAAATCCCAGTGGGCATTTTTTTTTAAAAAAAGAAATTGACAAGCTGATGCTAAAATTTACATGGAAACGCAGAGGTCTCAGAATAGCCAAAGCATTTCAAGAAGAAAAACAAATGTGGAGGCACTTATGTCACCTGCTTTCAAAACTTATCACAAAGCCAGAGTAATGGAGACCGTGTGGTACTGGCATAAGAACGGACACACACATCAGTGCAAGAGAACTGAGAGCCCAGAAATAAACTCTTATGTTTATGAGCCCAAGAAAACAATGCAGAAAAGAGAGTCTTTTCAAAAAACGGTGCTGGAGCAAATCGATATCATTATAATAAAAAATGAACTCAGACCCTACACGTCGTACACAAACATCAACTTAAAATGCACGATAGACCCAAATGCAAGAGCCAAAACTATCCACCTTCTAGAAGAAAACACAGAGGAAAATCTCTGTGACTTTGGATCAGGCAAAGAATTCTTAAACACCAAAAACACAACCCATAAAAGAAGAAAATAGATAAACTCGACTTCATGATAAATAAAAACTTTTGTGCTCTAAAAGACACTGTTAGGAAATGAAAGATGAGCTATAGACGGGGATAAGATCTTTGCAAATCACATTTCTGACAAAGGACTTATGTCCAGAATGTAGAAAGAACTCTCGCAATAATTTGGAATCATTTTGAAACTCAAAATAAGACAAACTCATTAAAATGGGCGAAAGATTTGAATAGACGTGTTTATCAAAGAAGAAATATGAATGTCTGATGAATACACGAAGAAGTGTTCGACTTCACTGGTTATTAGGAAAGTGCAAATTAAAACCACAGCGAGAAACCACCGCACGCCCACTTCACTGTCTACAATAAAAAAAGGCCAACATTACCAAGTGTTGCCAGATTGTGGAGGAACTGGAGCCCGCATGGGTCGCTGGTGGGGATGCAAAACGGCACAGCCTCTTCAGAAAACTGTCTGGCAGTTTGTTAAAAATTTAAACATTGACTCACGATACAACCCAGCAATTCCACTCCATGGCCTCTAGCGAAGAGACCCGAAAACACACGTCCACACACGGATTTCCACTGCATCGCAGCAATATTCATAATAGCCCCAAACTGGAAACCACCCAAATGCCCATAATTGGCATATGGATAAACAAAATTTGGTGGAGTGAAAATGGAGTACTATACAGCGATAAAAATAGGCAAGGAGTGACCCACACCATAAGATGAATCAACTTTCAAAACACTGTGCCAAGTGAAAGAAGCCAGACACAAAAGACCCCATATTGTGTGATCCCGTTGACATGAAATGTCCAGAAAAAGGTGACTACAGAGATCAGCGCCGGGAGTGAGGTGGGACTGACTGCCGATGGGCGTGAGGTTCGGGAACCTTCTGGAGCGACGGGAATGTTCTAAAACCAGCTGGTGGCCCTTCTAAAAAGTTCTAAAAATTGTTCTAAAAACGGCTGTGAAACTCTGTAAATGTACGAAAAGCAGTGAAGGGCATTCACAATGGGTGTGCAAAAGTGCAAAGTGTACACACACTTACGACGTCACGGTAAGTAAATTAGACCTCCATGAAGCTGTTAACAAAGAAAGGACAGGCGTGCCAGCGCATTCCGCACACGCTCCCCACCCCGCCCCGGGGGTCTGCACCTGACGCTGCCCCACGGACGGCCCGAGTCTCGTTCCACCGGCCACAGCTGCCTTCAGGATCGCCCACCAGCCCCCAAGGCCATCAGCCTCTCTGCTATCCTGTCACGCCCAGGATTTCACTCAAAAACAGGAGGACCCCCTCCTATGCCCTTGGGGTACCTTCCTCCCAGAACCTAACTCCACGGCTGGCTCACTCCTTGGCAACGCAGGGGGCCGCCTTGCCCACGCACGATGAGCAGAAGCGAAGCCACAGACCCGGGGGAGGTGCCCTGCTGGCGTCCCCGGCTTGGCTTCACCTGCGGCAAACCGGCCGGATCACGACCAGTGGGCCGCGGGTCCCGTACCTGGACGCAGGGACAGGGTCAGGTGCGAGGATGCTAGAGGGAGGACAGAGCAGTCTCTGGGACAGCCTGCAGACCGGGTCCCAGGGGTAACAGCGCCCCCCCAACCCTTGTGCACCCAGCCTTGGCTCCCCCAGGGTCCAGGGCAAACAGAAGCCCCTCCCATCCCCAGCGGTCCACGCGGGAACCTGTCAGTCACACAGCATCACAGGGGTCCTCAGTGTCCCAACCTGTAAAATGGGCAGCATGACCCAGCCTGCTTTAGCCACTGGACATGTCTGGTGCAGCCTGGACCCCACAAGCCCTCCCCTGGGGGCAGGCCCTGGTTCCTCGGCAGTCCCGTCGAGGGACCAGAGCTGGCTCCAGGCTGTGGATAGTTGGTTCCTCATTTCCCCTCCCCCACCGAGGCTCCTTCTCCCTTCATCTGTAAGATGCGCAGGGGGCTGCCAGGGGTGGGGCGCCGGAGGGGGTGTCGGAGACAGGCAGCTCGGGGCAATGGCACTCGGGAGCCAGCTCCTCATCTGTGAAATGGGTACACGGCCCCTCCTCCCGGCTGTATGAGGCCCACGTGGTGGGGCCTGAGACGGAGGATGCAGGACGGGGCAGTGTGGGCCATCCAAGCCCAAGTGTGTGCAAGGTCCTGTGGTTTCAGGAGTCCTCCCGAGATGAAGGTCGTGGCAGGCGGGCGGGCGAGGAGCCCAGGGTCCCGCTGGCAGAGGGGCTGTGCTCCAGGAGGCTGGGGCCGCCTTCCCACACGAGACGAGGAAGCCAGAGAGCTGGGGCTGAGCACCCAGGGGTCAGAGCCCTGTGCCTCCAGGCCTCAGTTTCCCCTTTTGGAAGGAGGATGCTGGAGCAGCTGGAAAGCTCTGATTTTGAAGCCCGGCCCAGGGTCCTCTTCCCTACAAGTACCACGTCTCTGTCTCCCGTCCCCAGGAAACAGGCATTTTCTCCCTGAATTTAGAATTCCCGGACATTTTCCCCCAGGAGAAAGGTGGGAGATGGAAGAGATTCTGGCCTGAAAGGACCTAAATTTAGATGCCACCACGTCCGGGCTGTGCGACTCTGGGGAGAGGCCAGAGTCACCGAGGAGCCGGGCCTCCCCACAGTCCGCCACGTTCTGCAAAGGGCAACACCAGAGGACGCCTGGGGCCCCTCAGTGGGACACTCGGCCCTCATGATGTGGCCCCTGACTTCTGGCTCCAGTCTCTGCCGGGGCAGCAGCAGCTCCACCATCCAGACTCACGGCTCCCTCCACGGACCGTGTGCCCCTTCCAAACAGCCAGGCCCTCTGCCTGCACACCTTGCACCTGTCCACCCGAGAGACCCTGCACCGCCAGGACAGGGAGTAGACCCCACCCCATCCTCCTCCCCATGGTCAGCTGCCCCTCCCCTCCGCTTTCCCACGCTCCCCAAGGAGCCCACGGGGCCCAGCGTGACCCTTGGCCCCAGACTGTGCAGCGCCTGGCCCACAAAGGGGAACCCACGATGGAGCAAGGCCCCCACCGCAGCCGGAAGGGAGACTGAGGTGGGGCTCTGGGGGGAGGGGTGTGTCCCCCCAACATACGTGGCCCCCTGGAGCCCTCCTTTCAACCCCACCAGAAGGAAACAGCCTCACGCTGCCATGTGTGTCAGTGCACACGGGGACACACCCGGACACGACTGTCTGCTGGAGCCCTTGTGCAGATTGCCACTGAGGGGATGTGTCAGAACACAGGTACCGTGTTCAGCTACACACGTGTGCATGCCAGACCACACCGTCACGGACGAGGGCACACACTGACAAAAACACGCCAGGGCACGGGCTGATGTGTGGAGATGCACTGCGGGGATGTGTGACCTTAGAGTGGCTGCACACACCTGTGCCCAGGCGAATGCCAGTCGGCACGTCTAAACACGCACCCTAATGGTCAGAGTGTGCAGCACGCGTGCACATGCATGACGTGTGCTGTGTGTGCATGTCAGAGGTCTCGTGTGCGTCCCGGAGTGGGGCTGTCTGCACAAGCCCTTGTGGTCATACACGCTTGTGTGGGCACTTGTGCCCGTCAGAGCGAGGGTGTGACAGCTACACGTCTTGGCGTTTCGTATGCAGCTGCCCCAGGCGGGGCGTCCTGCTTCAGCCCCCGACTCGGGTGGACGAGGCCGGGTGGCAGCAGTGGATTTCTGACGAGCTGTTTTTCTAAAAAGCCGTCTCCGTGCCTCACATCCTTCAGATCCAGTGTGCTCTCGCTCTGGGGACACCATAATGAGGAAACCAAAACAAGCCCGGATGTCTGTCAGACGGAAAACGTCCCTGAGGCCCGAGTCTCGGCCCGGCCCTGGCCTCTCTCCCCGCGCCCCCGCCCTCCTGCCCCGGACACGGGAGCTGGCCAGCTCCAGACCCGAGGGCAGGCGCAGCCCAAGGGGCGGGGGGCCCCAGGCCACCAGGAGCCCCCCGGGAGCTCTCCGTGCCCTCTTCATTTTAGCACCTCGGCCACTCTACCGAATTTGCAAAAAACAGCAGACAAATTCGTTTTGCAGAATCTAAACCCTCAGACCGAGGAATCTGAGGCCGGAACACACCTTCGCTGGACAGTGAAACTCGGGGGACCCCCATCTACCGCCTGCTCTGGGGTCTGAGCAGGAGGAAGGGGGCAGAGGCCCTAGGAGGGCGAGCACGTGCACACACGTGTGAACACAGGCACGCACACACACGTGCACACACAGTGCACACTCCTACACGCACAATTACCTGCAAACTAAGATGAGACAAGTGCAAAAGGAAGCGCCCATGCCGGCTGTCTGAGGACGCCGCCCCGAGCCCCACTTCCCCCCTCAGGGTTCCTGCCCAGTCAACCCCATGGTTTCATGCCCATCTTTTTGGGAGGCAGTCTCCTCTCCCCCAGAACGACATGCCTGAAACGCTACTGAACGTCAGAGAGAAGCAGGATTTGCTGTAACCACCTCACTCTCTACAGGATCCCATCCCTCATCTCATACGGGATTTAAGTGGGAAAGTGGATTCTGCCTTACGGAACGTCCTTCTCTACAGGAACGCAGCTCCGATCTTTTAAGCCACGTCAGACCAGACATCACATGCACTGTCTCTCCAAACCAGCATCGCCGGCTCTGGGCACGCTGCGTCCGTCTCTCCCGGGCATCATCAGAGACTCCTCGCTGAGTGTCACTCCCACTTGCACCCCTAAGAATCCTTGCCTCCCCTCCAGCCAGAGAGGCCTTGTAAACGCATAAACCAGCCTCGTCCCTTAGCTGCTCAAACTTCCAAAAAGCTTCCCAAGACAAAGAGAACGAGATCCAACTCTTCCCCAGAACTGGGCACTGCAACCTCTCCCACCGACCTCCTGCCCCTGGGGGTCAGCCACGTGGGCCTTGCCCCTCCTCCAAGATGCCAAGCTTGTGGCTACCTCAGGGCCTTTGCACTTGCTGTTCCTCTCCCCCCAGCACCCTCTTTCTCTGTCTCTTTACACAGCAGGGTGCAGAGGAACACGAAGTCCAAGCCTGTGCCACCTGAGAAAGCTGAGGCTTCTGGGCTGAGTGATGCCCCCATGGGACAAAGCCAAAAGACCCCTACGTGGGCAAGGTGGAGGCCCTGGTGCAGACAAGGAAGCACATCCCAAGGTCCTGGGCCCCTCGGCTTCCAGGGCGGCTGTGGAGGCTGGGGCGGTGGAGAGGCCTCAGAGAGGAGCAGAGTCGGGTGCCGATGCTGTAGGCACGTCCAGGGCGCTGGTGGCCCGATGTCACCCCAGCCACTCCTCTGGGCTCTGCCTGCCAGCACAGGAGCGCTTCCTCACTGTGCGCTCTGCACAGCCCTCTCCCCACAGCGCCCACTGTGTGCGCGAAGGGTCCGCAGAGCCCCCTCGCCAGACACGGTCGTCGTCCCCGCCGTGGGGCGGCACGCGGCTGCCTGTGTGTGCGCGTCTGTGTTTATCAAACTAAAGGGAGCTAATGACTAAGAGATGCCGGAGTTTGATCCTGCTGAAAATAAAACCGGGATCTGTCGGTAAACACGAGGGAGCCTCGGGCTGTCAGTCATCTCCCAGGGCTCCCACCCCACGGGAGGCGGGACTCGGCAGGACCCCATCGCTTCCCAAGGTGGGGGCCACGAGGCCAGGCTCCTTGCACACTGCATGCCCGGGGGGCAGACGCCCGGCCTTCATGCCAGCCACGTCTCCAGCGCTGGTGGCGGCTCTGAACCCGCCCAGCTTCGTAATGCTTCTTACCCATCGGCCCCTTACAGAAGTAGCCGTCAGAGGGGCAGACAGCACAGACATGCGCTTGGGGGCGTCCAAAGTGGGTCTGGAGGGGGCAGGCTGGGAGCGTGGTCCTCAGAGCCCAGGCCAGCCCACCGTGCACCCCCTCGCCTCCAGGCTGGAGACCTGTGGCAAGGCCTCCATGGCCCCATCGTAAGGCATGGGGGGGTCCTTAAAAGCCCCCCTGCTCTCTCCATGGTGGGGAGGGAAGTGTGGTGCAGGGGACGGAGCGTGGGAGAGGGCTGAGCCTGGACGCTCCTGCCAGCTCTGACGCTGGCTTGCTGCCACCGTCCTATGGGGCTCTCAGTCTCCCCACCTGCTAAACGCACGGATTGAATCTGTGACTCTATCAAGGACAACGGACCCGTAGGGACAGCCGGGAGAGGGGCTGGGCTGCTGGACGCTCCCCCAGGCTGTGCCCCCCGCCCCACCCCCGTCCTCATCCCTTCCCACAGATGCCCAGAGTGTGGTCTCTCCCTCCACTCCAGTCTTGCTTTGGGGGAGGCCGAGCCCCGTAGCTGCCAGAGTCCATCCCGGGAGTCAGCTGAGGGAGGCGCCTTGAACAGAAACCGCAGGCCACTAGGCGGGGTCCACGCCCAGCCCACCCCAGCTGCCTCTCAGGGCCCCTCTCCCCAGCCCTGCTCAATGCTCCCCAAAAGGTCCCACACCACTGCTCTCGCTGATCCCAGCCTGGATGCCTGCCCCGTTCTCCAGGGTCATCCAAATGTGGCCCACCCTTGAAGGGCCAGCCAGACCCCTCCTCTGGGAGCCCCCACGCTTGGAGCAGGGCAGCCCCCAAGGAGGAACTTGGGGACAGCTCACAGGGGAGGGAACCCTGAGGGCAGGGAGAGACTGGCCATAAACCCTGAGCAATTAAGGCTCATTGTCAAGGCAGGAAGGGAGGCGTCCCCAGTGGGTGTCTCCCACGGGGGCAGAGCCCCAGCAGTCCTGGCTGGATGGGCAGTGGGGGGTGTCCCTGCCCTTGAGAGGCCCGGGTGCAGGCGTGGCCCAGTGCTCAGATGCTGGGCCAGCCTCCAGTACTCAGTTCCCCCACTGCTCCTCCTCATCCCGGGGGGCCCGGAGCAGGGAGCCAAGGGGGCAGCCTGTCCTTGCCTCTCCTAAGAAGGCCCTCAGGCCCTCCTGGGCACCCGCAGCCCTCAGCCTCTGTTCTCCCCTCGTCTCCAAGCCCAAGGCCAGCCTGGTCCTGGCTCCCAGGAGGATTCCAACTGAGGCTCCACGACTCTCTAGTCGTGTGACCTTGGGCGATGCTGGACCCTTCTGGAAGAGGAGGCCAATGGGCTGACCTCCCCTGGAAAGGACCATACATACATATTTGTGTGTTCCTGTTTGCCGTCTGTCTCCCCCCGCCCCCGCACACAAGCTCCACCCATGCCAGGGCCTCGTGACGGTCTTGTCCCCAGGCTCCAGGCAGAGTCTGGAGCCCTCGGTAAGTCTAATGAATAAACCTGCAGGAATTCTTCAAGCTCGAATGGCCAGGAGTCTCTGTTCCTGTTCCCAGGTGGCCGCTCGGTCCCAGGGTGGTCTCTCCAGCCCCTCCGGTCCCCAGGAGAGCTTGGCAAAGCCACGTCTCAGCTGACTACACTCGGGCAGGGCGGGTGGAAGGTGACGGACAGGCAGGCCCAGAGAGAGGAGCTGAGTGCCCACGGCTGCCACCCCACTTCCTGCTCCCCTCCAGGGCTGCTGGCCAGCACAGGGGGCACAGGAAGTGGGGGTCCCCAGAAGCCGAGGCTGTGCCTGTCCTGCTCACGTGACCAGACACAAACCAGCACAGCAGGGGAACAGGGCCCCTTCCACCCACTTCTCTGCCTCCCTCACTGTGCAACCTGGGACCATACACTGCCCCACTCTGGACCTCAGCCTCCCTATCTGCACAGTGGGCGCTGGCATGGATCATACCACAGTCCCTTCCACGTCAGGGCTCCCCTCCCCTGCGTGGGCTCCACCATCAGCCACCCCAACAGAGACCCAGTCGAGGCCAGTGGACACCCGAGCTTCTGCTGGAAGAAATGGGAATCCATGACAGGAGACCAAACGGCAAGGGCCACGTGAGGGGCATGGGGGTGCTGGAGAGATGACAAATGTATCCGGTGTCCGCGGGAACACAGCACCTGCTCCAGGTTCACGCCCGGAAATTTACGGCCCCGTCTCCCAGCCCTGGAGATCTATCTGCCGCCTGTCACTCACTGGCAGTTTCCATCCTGCACCCTCCCTCCAGATGTATTTCACGCCACCCACCCGGGCTCCGACAGGGTCTGCCTGTTTGTTTCCTGCAGAGATAGATGAACACCCAAGTCCACACACCTCTGCTCATAAATTTCTCCCGCTGCCACAGCATCCTCAGAAACAGGGTCCTCTGCTAATGGGAACTGGGCCCCTAAGTGGGTAGGGACTGCTGTGGGGGGTAGGGGGGCTCTGACCCAGGGGATTGGAGGAGGGGGGTTTCCTGAGTGTTTAGAAAACCCCATTCAAATTTAGAGCTGGTGCATGTGTGCTTATGTGCATGTGTGTGTGTGTTAGAGACACACACAGATGGAGAACTCCGGCAGATGCTCCCATTTCACTCCATCATTCAAGTCACTGTCATAATTTTGGCCCCACTAATTTTTCTCTCTTGGAACAGGTGACGCTGACAAGGAGACACTTCGGGTCGGAAGATTCCCAAATCCCAGGGTCCAAAAGAGGGGCCGCGGGGGTCCATGCTCCAGCCCGAGGCTCTCCTGGGGACCCCGGCCACTTGTTTCCTTAGGGGGGTGGGGACAGAGGTGGGGGACAGCAGCCTCTCCCCAGCCCAGGTGTGGGGCTCCCACTTCCAAAGGCAATTGGAAGAACTGCTGAGCTCTCCAGAGCCTTCATGGGGGGCGATGGGGAGGGGACGTTGTCCTTCCTCCCTTCCTGTGGCCCCAGGTGCAGGTGCCCACCACGTCACCCTCCCCCCCGCACCCCCCCCCCCCAGATTTCCAGGCATCACGATAGGGTGCTGGCTTTTCTCAGAGACAGGACCTGCTGCTCTGGGGCCTGCTGTATCATCCTGAAGGCCACGCAGGCTGCAGACCTGCTGCCACGGCCAGGGGGCTGCTCAGCGGCCTGAGGGAGAGGGGCCAGCTGCTGGGGGTAGGGTGCAGCTCCCGTCTCTCTGACCCAGAGACCTGGGGGTCTTCTGTCCACCAGGGGCTGTTCAGCCCTCCCTCGCCACGTGAGCAGGAAAAGGAGGGACCCAAGTGATGGGCTCCTGGCCAGCTCCAACCCCGTAAATCCAGAGTGAAGGGGGGCATCACCCTCTGATACCCTGGCCACCTGAGGTTTGTCCCTCTCTCACCAGGCGTGTCTCCTTTTCTGACGCAATGGGAGGCAAACCTGGGATGGGGTTTGTGCCTGTGTCCCCCCACTGCCTGTTCAATTAAAAGGCGAAAGCTGCAAGGACCCAGGGCAGAGGAGGCCAGGGGGCCAGCGAGGTGGGAAGAGGAGAGTATGTGCAGCTTTGAAGCACCACGAGCCCATGTGCTCATCTCCTCTCCGCACCGGGCAGAGGCTGGGGCCTCTTTGGAAACCCCCTGGGAGAGACAGGGTGGGGAGGATCTCCCTTCATACCTCCCCTCCCTCAGCACCCCCTGAAAGCTCCTGTCACTGAGGCTCCTAGGGTCTCAGATCGTGGGGTGCTTTCTGCACAGCCCCCAGACCAACACAGCCGGGGAGAGGCAGACACAGCTGCACCCAAGCAAGGGCTCCACGATGCACCTGCCGGAGATAAGACACTCACACCTGAGCCTCTGCTGCGAGGTGCAAGCCTGGCGGGTCCCCCGAGCCTGGGGAGAGGCCTCCAGGGGCCCTGCCGACCCTGAGTGTCACTGCCCCGTCCCTTCCAGGAAATACACGTTATCATTATACCCCCACTTTACAGATGTGGAAAGTGAGGCTCAGAGAGGTTACCTGCCCCAAGGTCACACCGCTGATGCCTGGAAGAGTCTGCTTTCGATGCCAGAGGCTGTCGTTCTGTGTTGGAGGAGAAAACGCCTGCAGGGGGCCCCCACCCAGACCGGCCAGCGAGTGACCTGCGGATTTTAAAGGATGGAAGGAGGACCCCTGCCTTAGAGGCAGGGTGGGACAAGGAGCACCTCCCCCCCAACCACCCCCCCAAAGAGATGACGATGAGAACGGGTCCAGGGTGGGGGGAGGGGTGGAGAACATCCACCAAGTTCACAGCAAACCCCACGCCAGCGGTTTGGCTCCCTGACCGTGACCGCGGAATGCGGCCCCTCCCCCGAGTGTGGCTGGACCGAGCGAGGAGGCGCGCAGCGTCGGGAGGATGGGCAGATAAGGCAGGGGTGGTGATGCCGGGCGCGGATGGGGTCAGGGACCAGGGCCGACGTTTCCAGAAGGGCAGGGGCCGCAGAGGGTCGCCCGCAGGGAGCAGCTGCTCTGGGCTGGGTGCGGGGTGCGTAGGGAGGCGTGCGGACGGCGAAGGGGGCCGTCGAGGGGAGACAGGTGCTGGGGAAGGGGTGGGTCCCAGCGAAGGAGCGGCTGTGCGAGGTGCAGCAGCGACCCGGGGGCGGCAGCGGGACCCCGACCGGGACCCCGGCTCTGCCGGGCTCAGCCAGGCGCCCGCTCCGCCGTCGCCAAGTTCCTGCAACTTTGCCCGCTGCGCTCGGAGGGCGCGCCGGGCCCGGGGCGCACCAGGGGCCGGGGGCGCACAGCGAGCGGGCGCGGGGCGCGAGGTGCGGGGTCCGGCCGCGCCGCCCGAGAGTGGCCCGAGTCCCGCGCCCCTTGCCTCGGCCCCTCCGGCCGCGCTCGGACTCGGGCTCCGCGGGCGCCGCGCTTACCTTTCCGGGGCTGCGCCCGCCGCCGCCGCCGCCGCCGTCCTCCCGGCTCTAACTTCGCTCCTGGGATTGAAATTCCGCCCCAGCTTCGCCCATCGATCCGCGCGCCGCCCCGCCCCTCGCCTCGCGGGCTGGGGGGCCCTTGCGCGCGCGCCCCCCCTCCCCCGCTCGCTCCCTCCCACCCCGTCTTCCTCCCCGCCCGAGTCCGGCGCCGAGTCCTCGCCTTGCCTGTTACCCCCTCCCTCCCTCCCGAACCCCCTCCGCTCGCCCGGCCTCCGCGCCGCCTCGCTCCTTCCCTCCGCGGCCGCCGAGCGCAGGGGGAGGGGCGGGGGGGGGAGGTACTCGAAAGCGCAGGAGGGTTTCCTCGCGGCCCCTCCCCTGCCCTGCCCTGCCGCCCACATCCAAGCGGGGGCGGGGGAGCGCGCGGATGCCGTCGCCCGGATGAGCCACCGCGACCCTCACCACATTAGGCAGCGCCCGGGGCGGGCGTTCTCAGGACGCGGGTCGGCCGTCGGTCCCGCCCACAAGGGAGAAGACAGGGACCTAGGGACGGAGAACGTGTGGGGGCGGGGGGAAGGAAGCAGGTAGGGTAGGCCCCCCCCACTACGCAGCCCCGGCCCCCCTTCCTTCCCTCACTCACCCCAACCTCTGAGAGGACCCCGGGGGGCTCTCGCGCACTCTTTCTGCTTACTTTGACCCTCACCACCTGCGTGTGCGGAAGCCCCCTTTCCGCAGGTTACAGGAGAGGAAACTGAGTCAAGAGAGGCCCAGAGGCTTGCTCCACGCCCGTCCGAAGCAGACCCCGAAGGGCAGCCTTCACCCCCAGGACCGATGCTCCTAACCCCTCCAGTCTCTCCGCTCGGGCCGGGCAGGCCCCCAGCAGTGCCCTCAGCCCACCCGGTGGGCGGCCCGGCAAGCGCCTCAGGGCCCGCTCATGTCCCTGCGCAGCCCGGCCGTCCCCGCCGGCGCCCGCGCCCCCTCCCCGCTTCCTGTCCCCCTCCTGCCTATGATTCCCGGCCTCAGTACCCCCGGCACGCTCTCCGCTCCCCGCCAGCAGCTGGGCAATTCACCGAGCATACAAAAGAGTTGACTCAATTCAAAGGCAGCAAATCAAGATAAATCCTATAGTGTGTGGGGACCGGGGAGGGAGTGGGAATGAACGCCCACAGCACAAGCGAGTCCTAGAGGGACGGCAAGCCCCCACCCTGCCCCCCAGCACCACCTGGGCAGGGAGGTTGGCCAGGAAGGGGGGAGTGGGCTGGGAGCTACCCTACCCCTGCCAGCCAGGATTTAGGAATTTCGGGCTTCTTCATGGTCCCCTCTTGCCTGCCAGTGGGGCTCCTTTGAGAGTGGGTGCAGAGCCATAAAGGGGTGCCAGGACAAAAGCCAGTGTGTCTCCATGGTAACACACAAGTACTGGGGGGCAGTGTGTCCTGGAAACACTTCACAGGGTCAAGGGTGAGGCACAGCGAGGACGGCACTGGGGCATTTGAGCTGTAGCCACTCTCTCTGAGCCGCCCCTCAAGGACCCCGTCCCAGCAGGCCACAGGCCAAGGGCAGGCCCTTGTTCATCAGCAGATGGACACTGCGGCTTCAGCTGTGCCTGGCCTGGGCACGCCGACAGAGCAGGGCATGAGTGGGCCCCCCTCTCCTCTCTGCTGTCCAAGAGGCCTCTCCAGATGGTTCGGACTGGGGAGAGACTGGTCCTCCCCTAGGGCCCACCCTGGTCACTCGTGGAAGGTCCGAGAAGGGAGAAGCAACCTTCCAGCTCTGGCCTCACCAGCCCTGTGCGGGAAATGCACAGGAGGGAAGGGAGTCGAGGCCCCGAGCAGCCTTCCCCAGGCAAACCCCTGACTTCCCTTTAGGGCTGGTTCCCCAGGTGCTCGATGGCCCAGCAGCTCCCTGCTCTGGAAGGATCCACGTGGCATTTATATGGGCGTCTCCGGGGTGCCAGGACGGTGCTAGGTGCCTAGCTAGAGATGCATCACGACCTCCTCGCTGCCCCCTTGGTGCAAAGGCTATGAGCCCATTTCTGCAGCATGCAAGCCGAGGCCAGAGGCACTGCCCAACCGCCCTCCCAACAGGCAAGTATGTGGCCCCCCAGAGTCAGTGCTCCAGGAGCTCAGAGGTCAACTGGAGGAGCGGGTTAGAGGTCCCTGCCGGAGGGTCCCCACAACCGGAGAGGATCCCTGGGCAGGCGGCAGAGAGCGAAGCGCACAGTTGGGGGCGCAGAGAATTGGAGGCGGGGCCAGCCATTGGGGTCCTCGCCTCTGCGCCCCCTACCCCGAGCCCAGGCTGCGCCGTCAGGCTGCGACCTCGTCCCCTGAATCTCCGCTGGGTCGCCCCTCCCCCGTGGCCGCGCCGGTTGGCGGCCTGCGTGGAAGTCATTAATTCTGTTACAGAGACGCCGGCGCCACCGCCGCGAGGACATCTGTCAGGGACCCGATACTGCGCACCACGCCCCCTACCCCACCCCCAGACCCAGAGCGGGGTGAAAAGATGCGACCGCTCACTTATCAAGGCTCTGAGACCGCCGGAGCGCGGCACGCAGCGCTGGAGGGCGCTGGGGTCCCGGAGTTAACGGAGGGGGCGGGGCCGACGGCCAGCTCTGGGGGACAAAGACCCCCCCCAAGCTGTTTGGGGGCTGGGCTCTGCAGACTGGAAGACGGGAAGAAGCAGCCCCTATTCCCCGGTTCCCGAAATCCTCAAATCCACTCAAGCCTGGGGTGGGGTGGGGGAGCAAATAGAATCCTAGGCATTCGGGGTGCGTGGAGGCGACGCTGGAAGGGGGGCCATCAGGACATTGCCCCCTCCCTTCACATGCAGCTGTAGCTACATCCTAAAACCCTCTCAGAAGCTTCGCAGGTCCCCTCTTCTCTCTAAAGCCCCCTAGGCTGTCTGTTGCGACCACCCCACTCCCCACGGCCCCTCAGATGGGGTGGCGACCGGCCCCCAGGGACGGGTGAATGGGAGCGCATCGGTGTGTCGGTTCAGAGGAAGCGACGCTGATGAGACGAAATTCCTGCTTATCCCTGGCAGTCTGGCCCCAGGGACCCCACACCCCTCCAGCGGAGGAGGACTCGGTTGGGGACTGTGCTCAAATCGCGCCAGTCTGGCCGGGGCAGCTGACTGACGGGGCGGCCACAGGCCACACCGTGCAGTTTGGGAAGAGAAAAAGTTGGGGGGGGGGGGGCGACACCCAGAGACCAGAGAGGAAAGAGTGGGAGCACAGCAGGGGGGTGTGGAGGGAAAAGCGACAGGATGGGGACCACGAGAACTGGGGAGGGGGCTGAGTCTGGGCCCGGGGTCGCCCCAGCCTGCAGCCAAGCCTGGCTTCCCGGCTTCCCGGGCCGGGAGAGGTCGGGCCACAAGCGTCTATTAATAGCCGCGAGCCGGGTCCTTCCCGGGAGCTCAGCAGCGGCGGGCAGAGCCAGGCGACCGAACTGGAGGAATGGGGGGTCCTGGAACACCTCCTCCAAAGGCTCGGGCTGCGCGGGGCGGAGTGCTGCTCCCCAACGCCGGCTGGGCGAAGGCGAGGCACCCAGAGTCCACTCCTTGTCCGCCCTCCACTACAGGATGGGGTTCCAGCTTGAGGGGGGCAGTCTCCGGGCCAACTTGGGGCGCCGCGGCTCCCACCGTGCACTCGCAGGCAAGACCACCCCCTCGCTCCCTGCCCAGCCCGCCCTTCGCTCTCACAGCGCTCAGCAAAGTTTCGGGGTCCCCGCGGCGCCTCCTAGCCCGAGGGGTCCGGAGTCCTGGCCCATCGGGCCGCGGCGTCGGAGAGGGAAGTTTGTCCGGCCGGGGCTCGGCGACCGCTAACTTCGGGTGCGCCCGCCTCGGAACCCGGGTGAGCCGGGGGGACGCCCAGGAACCGCGGACCCAACGCGCCGCAACCAAAGCTCCACCGGCGGGGGAACTCGGCCCCGGCGCGGACGCTCCGGGCAGGACGCAGGGGTTGGGGCGGCCGGGGCTCAGGGAACCGCTGGGGACCCCGCGCCCGCCCCCACTGCCTCCGGAGAGAGCATCTTCCCCGCCTCCCCCAGGGGCGGGCCCCGCTGGCCCCGCAGCTGCCGCAGAGGAGACCCCCGCCCCCGCAGCCCCCGCGCAGCCCCCTCTCCCACAAGCCCCTTCCTACCTGGGCCGGGTGCGGGCCCGGGGCTGGAGGCACGGTCTCGGGCGAGCGGAGCGCGCGCGCCCAGGTCCCCGGAGCGCGGCGGCGGCGGCGGCGGCTTCCCCTCCTTCCTCCTCCTCTTCCTCCTCCGGCTCGCTGGCTCCAGACAGATCTCCTCCCCCTCGCGCCCTGCCCGCCCCTCCCGGAGCCCGCCGGACTGGGCTCGGCCTGCGACGGGGAGCGGAGCGGAGCCGGCGGGAGCCGGGCTGCGGCGCTCACTGCGTCAAGCACGGGGCGAGCGCGGGGCGGCGGCGGGGACCGCGCGCTCCGAGCCCGGGGCCAGCCGGGCAGGCGGGGAAGCGGCGGCGGCGCCGGCGACGCCGAGGGGCCGGGCGGCTCGGGCTCCGGCTCGGGCGCGGGCGCGGGCGCGGTGGTGGCGGCCGTGGAAGCGCCGAGGTTGTAGCACATTCTTTCTGAGCGTGATCGAAGGCTTCATGCAGGAACCGGAGCGGGGAGGGCAGGAGGAGGGGCGGGGGACGCGGGCGGGGGCGGCCGGAGGGGCGGGCGGGCGGCGGGGTCGCTCCCGCAAGTCGGTGGACTGGGGGTGTCCGGAGGGCGACGCGGGAGGGGAAGTTGGAGCGTGCGTGGGGGCGGCGTGGGGAGCCCAGAGGCCGCCTCGCCCCCTCCTCCGGCCCGCCCCGCGCGCCCCTGCCCCCGCCGAGGCCACTATGTGGAGCAGCAGCCCCCAAAGGTCTAGGAGCTGGCCCACTTGGTGGCGATGGGGGTGGACCCCTGGGCCGGGGAGGTGCACACACCCCCGGGAACCCCGTGAAAGTTGACCCGAAGTCAGACCTCGCGTGGGCGCGCGTCCGCCGGTGCAAACGCACCGCTGGCAGGGGCGCGCGTTCCGGGGGCTGCGGAGGGCCTGGCATGTGCGGAGGTGGGGGTGAGAGGGTGGTCGGGCCCTCAGGGACTTGCCCCGCCCTCACATCGCTGACTCCCCACTGCCCTCTCATTGCTCGCCCCTTTCCCCGAGGGGAGGGGGCGTGGGATCAGCCGGGCCCCTTCCGATTCCGGGAAGGTTTGGTTTATCCGATTTCCCTCCCGCCGATCCTCCTCCCCCTCACTCGCCTCCCGAACCCCCGGGGGTCCGAAATCGCTCGGTCCGGCTCTAAACTGGGTTCTAAACCCGCAGCCCCCTTGTCGCCCCGAACCGGCGCCCAGCGGCCACGCGGCCTCCCGGGGCGGCGCCCACCGCCCCCCGCCCCTGCCGGCCTGCGGCTGAGCGGAGGGTGAAAATCCCAAACCAGGCTCAAGAGCGCCCCCACCGGGCACGGCCTGCGCGCCGCTTCCGAGCCGCGGGGTCGAGGCTGCGGGGCGGGGACCCGGCGGACGCCGGGCGCGACCCTCCAGACACCGCCCCCGCCCCGCGGTCCTGCCCCGCCCGCCAAGGGAGGCGGAGGCGGCGGGGCCGGTGTGCGCGCCCTGGAGCGCGCGCGGCAAAGGGGTGGGGGCTCCTGGGGGGTGAGGGGGGTGCTTTGGGGGAGCCCCTCCGGGAGGAGGCCCCGGAACAGGCGTGGAGAGGCGCGTGAGGCCACGAGCAGCGGAGCCAAAGCTGTCCCGACCCATGGTGGGCGCGGGGCCTGGGGTCGGGGTCGGGTCCAGCGGCCTCTCCGCAACCCATAAACTCCACCCAGCCTGCGGCCTCCGGGCCGCCTGCCCTCCGCGCGCTTCCCACCCTGCCCTGTGCCTCCACCAGACTCAAGGTCTCTGCAGGAGAGCGGGGAGCCGAGACCCCAAAGGGGCCCAGTGGCGGGGAGGAGAGGTCACCACCTTTCCCCTGGACTCCTGGACCTGGAGGATGACGGATGATGGTCAAGGGCTGTCCGTGGGCTGTCCGGTTCTTGACTTGGGGAGCAGGAGCGCTCAGACCTCCTGGGAAGGCGGGGGGCAGAGGCTGGGCTTGGGGTCTCTGTTGCCCAGGGCCTTCGTGGGGGTGCACAGCCTTCTGTAGCCCAGACGGGGCTGCAGCCCCCTTTCCCGCTTCCTCTCTCCTTGAAAGTCTGTGACCCGGTTCCCGGGAGGGCCACTCCTGAGGGAGGGGGCTCTCGTGCCCCACAGCCCGGCCTTTCCTGCCTTTCACACCCTAATTCCCTCGCCAGCTCCTGGAGACGTTGAAATACAGCCTTGTTTTCTCCCAGAGGGCAGAGCCGGGCTGTTGCCCCCCCAAAAGGTGGGGCATGGGAGACCCCAGGGCAGATCTGAGGGGGGAGGTCAATGGAGGGGCATCTTCCTCTGGGTTGAATAAAGCCACAGCCGCCACCCCCCCTCCCCCCACCTTCTCTCTCTGACGGACACTCATATGGTCCTGAAACCCCCACGCAGCCTCTGGTGTAGACACACACATGACACCCACACACTGCAGGTCTACACACGGGGCCCTCATCTCACCCCACATCCCATTCCCCCACGTGGTGGTGTCTGTACAGAGAAGACAGGACCACCCCAATCTTCCCCCCACCCGCACGGAAGCCCAGTTTAAGTGGGAGCTGGTGTAGCTAGGCATCATGCCTCCTGCTCCACACACCCCGAGTTCACACCTAACCCTCATGAACACACACGTGCACACCCGTGTGGAATTACAAAACGCACCTCCGGCTGTCAAGCATGTGCGTGCTGCTTGCATCGATTGGCTTAGTCCTCACGGCCACCCTAGCCGAGAGTACTATTAACACCTGCCAGTTCACAGGGACACCAGGACTCCAACTGCGCAGAAACTGGGGCAGCAAGAGTGTTGTTTTTATTCAAACCAACCAACCACCACGTCAGGACCCATCCCAGCGCTCTTTGAGGAGAGGCAAGCTGGGCCCTGAGGGTCCTTGAGGCCTGGGGCTATGGGGCTGCCACCTTCCCAAGATGTTAGGGGCCCCCCTCTGTGGCTGTGCCCCCGGACGCCCTGGCATTCTTTGGCCAAGAACTTGCCATGTCCCATCTTCCGCCAGACGGTGAGCTCAGGGGAGCAGGGCAGCCTGACTCACCCTTGAGTCTTAGTGCCGCACACCGGAACAGCACAGAGGAGGGACCGAGCATGCTTTCAGGACAAACAAGGGCCCGACACGTGTCTCTGCACCACTGAGGTTGGCTCCTCTCTCCTCTAAGGATGGCCTGGTTGGGAGTAACTGACCCAGGAAGGTCAGTCACCTGAGGCTGTGCCTGGAAGGAGTGAGGGACACAGTGGCTGGGATTAAGGTGGAGGAGAAGAACCCTCCCCTCACCCATCCTGAGGAATGGTACCCAGAGAAAAATAGTAGCTGTGCCCAGAACTTCACAGCAACAGCAAAAAATCACCCATAAACTCCAAAAGCCGTAACAGAAAAGAATCAGTAAAAGAAACAATATGTCCAACTTACATCCCACACAAAGAGCCAATGTCCTCATATGTAAAGAGCACTTACAAATCAATAAGAAAAATACCAAGGAAGGGGGAAAAATGGGCAGAGGGTTATGAACAGAAAAAGAAATTAAAAAGAACACTTAAACATACAAAAAGTGCCTGGTCTCACACTTAACAACAGAAATGCAAATCAAAACTACTCTGAGAGATGATTTTTCATCCATCAGGTGGGCAAAGAGTGAAAAGTTTAATGACGCACCCTGTTGCAATAGTGTCGGGGCGCAGACACTCTTGGAACCTCTGCAACAATGTCAAAATTCCCAATCCACATACCCTCTGGCCCAGCACTTCCTTCCAGGAATCCGTCCTCCAGACACGGCTCGCAAATGTGAAAAATGATGTATTACTGTGTACAAGGTTATTCTCCGAAGCACTGTTTGTAACAGCAGCACATTGGAACCGTCCGGAGTGTCCGTGGATGATGGAGCACTTAGATGCATCCTGGCTCATCCACACAGATCGCGTGCAGCCGGGCAAACACGGGCTGATTTAGCGCATCTCTGAGGTATGGTCTATAGGGGAAAAAACAACGGGCAGAATGGGGTTGGTTTGTTTTTTTACATTTGTGTGCAAAAAGGTAAAACAAAATCACATATTATTTGCTTGTACGGGCACAGGCGGAACTGTGGGAGAAGACCCAGGACTCGAAGCAGCGGTGCCTGCCGTAGGAAATGGATGGCTGGGAGGCAAGGAGAGAGGGCATCGAAGACGTCTACGTAAAAATGACTTTAGAGGCCGGCCCTGTGGCGCAGCGGTTAAGTTCACATGATCCGCTTTGGTGGCCCGGGGTTCACCAGTTCAGATCCTGGGTGCGGACATGGCACCGCTTGGCAAGCCATGCTGTGGTAGGCATCCCATGTATACAGTAGAGGAAGATGGGCACGGATGTTAGCTCAGGGCCAGTCTTCCTCAGCAAAAAGAGGAGGATTGGCAGCAGATGTTAGCTCAGGGCTAATCTTCCTCAAAAAAAAATATATCTAATGCTTTATTTATTGACAGATAGTGAAATTCACCATTCTCAAGGGTACAGTTCTATGAGTTAGCAAAGGTATCCATCTGTGTCATCACCACCCAATCCAGAGATTGACATTTCCATCACCCCAGAAAATGAGACTTGCTTGTTACTGTGTCCCCATGTCTCCCATTTGAATTGCGTACAGTGTACATGTTTCCTTTTGTAATAAATTTAAACACGAAAGTTAAAATGAAAGATTGTTTCGTATCTGTCATCTCACCTGGTCCCCCGAGAACCCAGGAGGCCAATCTCTCTAGCACATTTTAAGGGTAATGAGTGATGAGACTGAACCAAATGGGGCGACAGAGACCTGACTAATGAGGCCCCAGAGGGGCAGAGCAGGATTGGAAGCCAAGGCTATCTTTTTAAAAAAAAAAAAAAAAAAAAGCACTTTATTGAGGTATAATTGGTATAATTTACATACCATACAATTCACCCTTTTAAAGTGTACAATTCAGTGGCTCTTAGTATCTGCACAGAGCTGTGCAACCTCCACCACAGTCTAATTTTAGAACCTTTTTTCACCCCAAAAGGAAACCCGGGTACCCATTCACAGTCACTCCCGTTCCCTGCCCCCACCCCCAGCTCTACGCCACCACCAACCTGCCTTCCGTCTCTATGGATTTGACTGTTCCAGATATTTCTATCAATGGTGGTCTTTGGTGACTGGCTTATTCTACTCAGCATGTCTTTTTGAGATGCATCTACATTGTAGCGTGTGTCACTATTTCATTCCTTTTAATTGCCTAATACTATTCCGTTGTATGGACGTACCGCATGTTATCCTCCATGCCTCAGATGCTGGCCACTTGCAGTGTTTCCACTTTGGGTATTAGAAATAGCGCTGCTGTGCACATTCCCGGACAGGTTTTTGTGTGAATGCATGTTTTCCCTTCTCTCTGGCGGATACGGAGGAATGGAATGGTTGCATCATATGGTAACTCTGTCTAACATTTTGAAGAACTTGCAAAGTGTTTGCCGAAGTGGCTGCAACATTTTACCTTCCCACCAGTAGCGTCTGAGTTTCAATATCTTCGCATCCTTGCCCTCGCACGTTTTCGTTATTCCTTGCCTTTTCCATTATAGCCATCTGGGGGGTAGGAAGTGGGATCTCACTGTGGCTTTGGTTGGTGTTTCCCGGGTGGCTAATGACGCTGAGCGTTTTTTTCACACGCATCTTGGCTGTTTGTATGACTTCTTAGGAGAAATGTCTATTCAGATTCTTTGCCCGTTTTTAAATCCGGTTATTTATCTTTTTATTTTTGAGTTGTAAGAGTTCTTTACATAGTCCAGACACGAGTCCCTAATTAGATATATAATTTGCAAATATTTTCTCCCTTTCTCGGGATTGTTTTTGCTCTTTCTTGTTGGAAGTGTCGGCAGCACAGAAGTTTTTAATTGTGACGAAGTCCAATTTTTTCTTTTGTTGCTCATGCTTTTGGTGTCATATCTAAGGAGACTTTGCCTGAGGTGAGGATTGACTCCTGTGTTTTCTTTTAAGACTTTTATAGTTTGAGCTCTTATAATTAGGTCTTTGAGCCCTCGAGTAAATTTTGTGTCTGGTGTGAGGTAGGGGTCCAATTTCATTTTGCATGTGGATGTCCAGTTGTCTCAGCGTCATTTGCCGAAAACACTGTTCTTTCTGCATTGAATATCTTGAAACCCTGGTTGAAAATAAAGCAACCGTAAATACAGGGTTCGCTTCTGCACCCTCGGTTCCACCCCACTGATGTATGGTCTATCCTTCTCCCAGACGCCCTGTCTTGATTACTACAGGAAGTTTTGACAGCAGGATGTATGAGTCCTCTGACTTTGTTCTTTTTCAAGATCGTTTTGGCTCCTGAGGGTCCTTGCTGTTGGACCCAAGGCAAACCCCGGCCTGTCCCTCCGCTCCCCGAGTGGCTGCAGCGCACGCGGCAGCCCAGAGAACTCGCAGGTGGAGGCGTGCTGCCAACAAAGGGCTCTCTTTTCAAGCACCTACTGTGTGCCAGTGCCTGAGGTGCCTTCCTTCTCTCATGTCACCATCCTCCCTTTACAATGGGGACACTGAGGCACCAGGATGCTGAGAAACCAGTCCAAGGTCACACAGCTGGCGAACTCTGCCGCCGTCCAGCAGTCTGTCTACAGAGCCCGGACTCTTTGCTTTTCGCATTTAATTTTGAAATTTTTCAGACATACAGAAAAGTTGAAATAATTTAATTTAAAAAAACCCAAATACCCACCTGGACTCCGCAGTTGACATTTGGGGACACTCGCTCCACCCCATCTCCCTGCAGCCCTCTCTCTCTCCATCGCTTCCCGAGTGAGTTGCAGACACTGCCCTTCCCCCCAAACAGGCAGCGTTCACAGCATGAACCAGAGCTCGACATTGTTATGGAGTTTTAAATTCTTTTGAGTAAATTTTATGCACAATGAAATGAGATACATCTCGGGGGCATCCACCTCTCTGCTCCCAAACCCTATCGAGATACAGAACATCCGCCCCGAGATGTTCCCACACACCCTGCTCCCAGAGGACCCCCTGGTTCCCACTTTTTCAGCCATAGGCAGGTTCGGTCTGTTCTAGAATTTGTGAACGCGGGATCGTCGAGTGTGCCCTCTCCACATCTGCTTCCTTCCACACAGCACGGTGTTTCTGAGCTTCCTGCACATTGCTGCGTGTGTCCACTTGTCACTCTGTCTTTCTGAGGGTCCTCCGTTGTATGGGGCATCTGCTCAGGCCCCTCACCTACAGGATGAGGACAGCCTGCTCCTTTCCTCCTGGGTGTGGGCACGTGGGGCCCCCACTCTGCACCGCCCACCATATCCTTTCTCCGCCTGGGGAAGGCAGAGATCTGTTCAGCCTGTGGACACCCACATCGCTCCCCCGAGTGGCCTCAGCGCTGGCCTCTGCACCTGCTCCACAGGTGACCCCACAAACGTGGCTTTACCTCTGTTCGCACCCACCTCCCCACCTGCCCCCAGGGCTGTCTTTTCAGCTGCACGATGATGGCAGGAAACTGGGGCGATGCTGCCTCTTGGAAGCCGGAGGTTGCAGAAATGCCACCTTGTTGGCCTCTTGTGTCTGAGATGAGCCACGTGATGCAATGTTAGGTGGAGAAAGCAACAGATTATAATTCGCATAGCAAGTGTAATCCCAGTTTTGTAAAGAAAAACGGATATGTGCGTAGAACAAAGAACTGGCAGAATGATGGCTGCTTTTCATTCTCTCTCTGTCTTATTTTTCTGAATTGTCCACACTTTCTATTCAGTATGTGGATGACCACGGGCGGGCATCTCATGGCACATCGAGGCCCCCAGGAGAGAACGGCTGAGCGCTGGGGGTCTTCCATGGGCACCCTGCCCCCAAGACCCCCAGCCGTCAGGTCTGTGTCCCTGACAGACCCCTGGGGCCCGGCACAGGGCCATCATCAATGACCAAGCAGCGTTTGCAGACTGGATGAAGGCAGGAGGGACAGACGGCCAGCCAGACAGGGCCTCACACCTGTGTTGGGCCCAGGACGTCTCCATGTTCCGGAGCCGAGGGGCCTCCTTTCCCGGGGCTGCAGAGGTGGGGTGGGCCGGGTGGAGCTGGGAAAGCCTCGCCCTCACTGTCCCAAAGGGGCTCGTCCCCTCGGGTTTTGAAGGCTGGGTTGCTGGCCTGCGTGTTAAAGGCCAGGGACCCAGAGCCCCAGGGACCCTTCACATGGGCACCTGTGTTCATCCTACTAAATGGATGGGACTAAAACCAGTCTTAATCAGGAAACAACAAAAATGACATTTTGCAAGCTTTTAAGTGGACCAGTTATTTTAAGTTATTTTATTTCTTGAAAATAATTTCAACCACCAGGATTTCCTCCTTGGAGGGAAAGATCAAGGATGTCGGGGGTGGTGAGCGAATGGTAGAGGGCTTTCTGCCTTGTGGCCCTGTGGGGGTCCCCTGGTCCTTCCAGAGTCTCGGAGATGGGGGCGGCTATCAGAGGCCACAGGCGGATGTGGCCTGGAACTCGTGCGCACCCCTCCTGCCGTCACGGTGAAAGAGGCCACAGCATGTCCTTTCTCTAACTTCTCACGTGAGCCCCTCGGGGTCTGGACTGGTCTGATCATTGTTGTCACCTTTGCGCATAGTGGGTGCTCACAGGAGGCGTGTGCTACCCGTGGGTGTGAGCGCCCCTGTCCGCGTGCACCTGATTTCACCCCGCCGTCATCGTTAGCGCCCACACGCAGGGCCTGGGCTGAGGGATGAAGGAAGTGCCACCCTTCTCTGCATTCCAGGCGCACGGGCCCCACGGAGCGGCAGACAGGCCGGGGATGCTGGCATGACCTCGCCAGGAGCTCATGGCCCTCAGAGCGTGTCCCCAGCAAGCTCACACCTGTCCCTGTAGCAGTGTCCCCGGGCTGCCGAGACAAAGTGCCACAAACAGGGGGCTCAAAGCAACAGAAACGTGCATCTCCCAGCTTGGATGTTGGAAGTCTGAAATCCAGGGGCAGCGGGCTCCAGGGGAGGACCCTTCCCACCTCTTCCAGCTCCTGGGGTGCACCATCTGTCCTTGGTGTCCCCGGCTTGTGGATGCATCACTCCCATCACCGGGCCACCTTGTCCCTGTGCGTCTTTCTGTCATCTTCCCTCCATGCATGTCTGTCTCTGTGTCCAACTTTCCCCTCTTTATAAGGGCACGGTCCTATGGGATTGGGGCCCACCCTACTGACCTCCTCTTAACTCGGTGATCTGCAAAGACCCTATTTGCAAATAAGGTCCTATTCTGAGATACTGGTTGTTAGCACTCCAGTGCATCTTTTTGGGGACACAATTCAACCATAAATGTGTGCCTGTGCTCCCTTCCAGGCCTTTCTCTTGCTGGGGCCTCTGCCTGGTGGTCCCTCCCACACCCTGGCTGGCTTGTCCTACCCTTCGTCCTTCAGGCCCAGCTTAGGTGTCTCAGGTGCCCCCATCACCTGGGATGCAGTGCTGGGTTCCTTGTCAGGCAGTACCTTGCAGGGGGTGCTTTTCGGGTCCCACTCTGGAGCCCCAGTGCCTGGCAGAGGACTTTGAACTTACCTGGCTGGGAGGAGGCTGGGAGCCCAGGGTGGGGTGGGCAGGCAGGTCCAGGGGGAAAGGAGCTTTTGAAGAGATGGGGCCAACCTGCCCCCCCACCACCACCCTTGCGGCATCCATGCGACCGGATAGTCCCACCTCTTGCCTCCGCATCACCCGCTCTTTCCCAGACTGCCCCTCCCTGGCCCCATGAGAAGCGGCTGACTCGAGCCTGGGCCGGATGGAAACCGGACAGAAGGAGGAAGTCAAGGCAGGGCAGCACTCTGCTGCAGGGACCGACTGCTAGGGTTCCTCTGGGGAGGAGGCCAGCGCCTCCCTCCTCCCCGGCTGAGCTCCCTCCATCTGGCCTGATCCTGTGGGTCAGAGGCTGTGAACACGAGTCCAGGCCACAGCCTCGCTCCGCGCCACCTGCTCCACCCTGGCACAGGACGCGTGGCCCTGAGAGCGACCTCTGGGTTGGCATTCAGTGCCTCTGTGGGTAGGGCTCTGGCTCTGGGGCTGGAATTCACAGCTGTGAGCCTCAGACCCCACCAGGAGCCCGTTCAGGAGCAATCACTTCTGGCAGGGCTGCTCGTGGACCCAAACCCACAGCCGGGCCTGCGGTGCTGCCCAGCCCCTGGGCCTCCATTAAAGCACCAATTAGTGTGGGAGGTGGGACTGTTACTGGGAGGGGTCAATCTGGGACCCCAAAGATCATCCCCTCCTGCTTCCTTCCAGGGCATTGTACACCCCCAATTACTTTTGGTGAAAATAACCCCCCTGCAATGCTGGCCTGTCTGCTTCTCCTGCTCGAACCTCCTGGCCCAGTAGCGCATCAGGGTATGCTTGATTTCCTCCAAAGTCTGGGAGCTCACTACTGCTAAACCCTGGTGGCTACTGGCTTTATGCACCCCACCATGTCCCACCAGGCTGTCTTGTGAAGGGCTGAGCACTCGCTCCAGCCCCAGACAGGGTGGCCCCTCCGGCCAGCCCCTCCTTGTCCATGACCTGTCTCAGGGCAGCCTGTGGTGGGCCCACCTCCATGTCCCTGCCCTCCCCCTCCCACATGGCCTCCGCCCCCGACCTCATCGCCTCCCCTGGGTCTCTGCAAAGGTCCCCCCCACCGACTCTCCCTGTCACTTGGCCTCCAGTCCCGCTCCTGGAGCTGATCTCGCAGTGTCTCGGCTCCCAGGGCTCCTCAGGCAGCAGCCTGGGATGGGCTGCGATGGCCGCCAGCAAGGCAGGGACTCAGCTTTACGACAGATTGTCAAGTGGGCAGCAGATGAAACACCTACCGATGTGCCAGAGCGAGATATAAAAAGCCTCCAAGGCACCTTTTTATTGACTAGAAATCTTGAGCCTCATGTCCCATTATCTCCCGGGCTAACGGGCCGCACGCCGGAGCCGGAGGGAACCGTGTCCTGGCCGCGCGGACATGCAGGCCCAGCCTGGGGGCTCCCCCAGTATCCGTGTACCCCCAAGACCTGTAAGTCCCTGTTCCCACAATGCACTTTCTATTCCCTTCCGGCTGGGGGTCCAGCAGGACAGAGGCCGCAGGCAGTGAGGGCCCTACAGGCCATGAGGGCCTTGCCAAGAGCGGAACTAGGAGCATTAGCGTCAGTCCATGTTCTGGGACTGGCGGGCCCTGGGTGTGGCTCATGGGAGCCACAGGGGTGCTCAGGGAGGGGGTGCTGCTGTACCCCCATTCTGCAAATGGGGATGTGAAGCCCAGGGACGGGAAGAGACTTACCCAGCATCATGCAAGTCGGAGGCAGGGCTGAGCTTGGGAGCCAGGTCTATGGGGCCCCAGAGCCTCAGGGAGGCCCCAGGCTGGATCAGACTGGGTTCCTGAGCATCCTCACGTGTGAGAAGGCTGTGGACCTCAACCCAGACAAACCCCGGGGACACAGCTGGCCTCAGCCTCAGGGGGTCTGTGGGCTTCCGAGGCCAAGGGCCCGAGGTGGGGGATAGAGACGGAGGGCACACTCATTACCAGAGGCCGGTTATGCCCAGCAGACCTGAGGCCCCCAGAAAGAGGCCATCAGGAGGGGCTTCCAGGCTCCTCGGTCTTGCTGCCTGCCCACGCCCAGGGCTGGGGTACCGAGGGGCCCCTGTGCCTGTTCCTGCACCAGCCCCTCTCCCAGTCTCCTCAGGCAGGTGGCAGCTGCACGCTCGCGTCTCCTCGCCTGGCCCGGTCCCCCGGGGACCGCACTGAGCCAGAAACGTCTGTGGCCTCAAAGGCAGCCGGGAGGAAATGCACGTTGAACTAAATGAAGGGCTGTTTCTTCCTTCCAGAAGAGCTGGGGCCGCGGCGCGTCCCACAAGCCTGGGGCTCGGGAGCCAATGGCGGCACGCGGAGCCAGTAATTAATAAAAATGGGTGATGATAGACCATCTGTCCCAGTGTGCGCTCCGCGGTGAGGCCACGCCGAACCTTCATTAGGCATTCCTCTGCCGTGTCCCCACAGATGTTGGCGGTGGCCGCGTGGGTCCCTGGGGAAGACGGGGTTGAACAAATTTAGGCAAACGGCACGGAGCCGGCTGGGTCTCAGCTACTGAGCTCACGCAGGGTCAGCCTGAGCGAGACCCACAGGCAAGGGACGTCCGTCTGTCCTCCACCAGGGAAGGTGGCACGGAGAGCAGACTGCAGGTGAGGCGGGCCTGTCCCCACTTGCCCCCTGTGCGACCTTGGGCGAGTACAGAGCAGCTCTGGGCCTCCACTTGCATGCTGCGGGGGGTCAGGCAGAGCCCCAAGGGTGTGGTCAGAGGGCGTGTTCGGAGGTGCAGAGACGACGGACCAGGACCCCCAGCCTTCCATGGGCTCCCGTGCAAGGACTCGGGCAGCTCACAGCGGCCGCTGTCAGGACCCACTGGAGTCAGAGGATCAGGCGAGGCTCCCGGCTCACGGTCGGTGTGCAGCTGGGCAGCAGAGATGTGGGGGCACATGCCAGGGGGCCCTAGAGTGTTAGAACTCTCCAGAAGGTACTGGGCAGGGTTAATTCTCCTTGACAATTCCAGCCAACTCATCTGCTCCTACTGGAGCCCCCTGGACAAAGCCTGCAGGCCGAGGGCTACCTCGTGCCCCAGAGGAGGGTCCGTGGGTGGGAAACACGGCTGGTCACCCACAAAGGGGTGGGGACCCCAAATGCCCAAGGCTTGCAGCCCTGTGAGAGTCAGAAAAGCCGAGAGGAGCGGGGTGTCAGGGGTCAGCACGGGTGGAGGTGGACCCCGCAGGAGCGTGGAGCCAGCAGACGCTGGCTCCAGAGCAGTGTGGACATGGCAAGGGACTGGAGACAAGCAGTAATGGGCTCTGGCCTCCTGGAATCTCGAAGGTTGGGCTCTGCGGTTGTGTCACGACTCCTCAATCTGCGTCCCCTCTGGACAAAGGGCCAAATGCCTTCACAGTGTTGCTCTCAGCCTTGAATGCAGCCAGGGGAAGGCGCGCACAGAGAGGGACAGGGAGGCACAGAGCTGAGGGACCTGCCCGAGGTCACGCAGTGTGAGCAGTGGGACCTGATTCCCTCGGGGCAGTCCCACCCTGGACAGCGAAGGTCTCGGCTCACCCTGACCCTGGAGGAGAAGATCTTCCTGCCTGTTCCCCTGCCCCACCCCTAGCTTCCCAGCTCAGCACCCTCCTTCCACTGTGCTGGCAGCACCTGCACCCATCCCGGCGAATGCCCTCGGCCCACCTGTCTCGCCTGTCCCAGGAGACCGCCAGCTGAGCCATTCCTGGCCGCGGGCCAGGAGGGCAGCAGTGACACCTGACCCCGGGGCTCTCTGGTTACCAGGCCTGGGTAACCCAAGTCTGGCCTGGCACACCCTCAGGAAACCAGAGCCCCCAGCTTTGTCCCGGCACAACGGAGCACTCGGAAAGTGCAATCAGAGCAGACGTGTTTGTTCCTGCGCGGTCAGCCATGCCGAACCCTCTCAGGGCCAGAAGGGCCCACGAAGGTCAGAAGGGAAACTGAGGCCCAGGGACAGGCTAGCCCTTACACGGGGAATGGGGTCAGAGCCGAGATGGGAACCTGGCTGTCCTGAGCACCAGAGTGAGGGTCGTTCCAACCCCAGGGCTCTCCCTGGACCAGGGGCTCCCGCAGGGCCACAGGGTGATGGCTGTGCACCCCGACACAGGTAGGGGTCACGGGAGAGAAGAGGTCACGGGAGTCTGGAAAGCTCTGGAGGTGTGTCATTATCACCGTGAATATTCATGAAAGGATATGAATATTCATAGCAATCTCTCCCACTTCTGATAAGAGAGAAGCTGGGCTGCCAGGGAGAACCCATCACTCGCTCTTCGGCCAATCTCAGGCTGGAACCCGGGACAGTGGCCCTGGGCCTTGTCCCATCCAGCAGCAGACCCACAGAGTCCCCTCTCCAAAGATCCCCAAGGGGCAGGGGCCAGCACGGGCCAGGCTACGGGTGGCAGGGTGGGAGCTGGTCACGGACACCTGGGCGTTGCAGGGTGGGGAGGAGCAGTCTGGAGCTGGATGCCTCAAGATGGGTCTGGCTTCTCCGGGAAATTGGCAAGCAGCCATGAAGGAGCTGGGGAGAGGCTGCAGTTGCTTGCACAGGATGCCTGGGGGCTGATGGGGAAGGGATAATGTCTAGCCAAGGGTGGAGGGAGCCCAGAGAAGGAAAGCAAGGAAGACTCAGAGAGGGTCAGTAACTTGCCTAAGATCACACAGCAAAATCATGGGCAGCGGGGGGCTCCGTTCTCTGGGTGTGTGAGTGTGGGTGGGGGCTCTTGTATGCAGGAAGGAGACATCTGAGCTGATTCCTACACTGGGACAGATGTGTAGCTCTTACCTGCATGAAGGCCCTCAGTTAGTGTTTGTTGAATGAATGAATGATTCACAACCCTAAATTTGTCTCTGTTTAAAGATGGGGAAACTGAGTCTCAGAAGTGGAGGGCCCATCCTCAGTCTTGCTGGCAGGGTGTGCTGGGCCAGCTTCCGTGTTGTTGAGTGATGTCTGCAGGTCAGACAGGGATCTTTGCAGATTCGGAAAACCACCACCCGGGTGATCTTGAGGGCCCCTCGGGAGCCCGGCAGACTCCGCAGGGCAGTCTTGTCCCTCTGTGACCTCAGGCCCTTCGAGGACACAGAGCTGAGGAAGGTGTGCAGGTAGCCCTCACCTGGAGGAGATAACGGAGAGCTCAGGAGATGGGGGTGCGGCGAGGAGAGGGCGTGGGGCCTGGGCACGGGCAGGAGGGTCCCAGGGCAGGAGGGAGCAAACCCACGAGCCCCCATCCATGTGGGGGACAAAGCGGGCAGGGAACGGCGTTGATAAGAAATCAAACAAGAAGGCTGACAGTTGGTGGGGAAGAAAAATAATCGTAAGTGATGGTTTTTATTAAAAAATATCACCGGCAAAATGTATGTTCATTCCAGAAGCCCAGAAAAGAGCCCAAAATGTAATAAGGGGAAGAGAAGAGATGGGGAAGGGAAAATTAAAATCGTGAAAGTAGCCCAAGAAAATCTCCTAATGTCTGCTGGGAGCCTGCAGCCAGGGTGGAAGGAAAGAACA
>NC_060273.1:30300389-30328958 GCF_021613505.1 Equus quagga | reverse complement strand
ACACCCTCTCTGGACCTTGGGAGGTGCGAGGCCGTGGCTGGAACATCACCTCCCTCCCTATGGGGGACTGCGGGGGGCACCCAGCCAGCCAGCACCCGGAGGGGCAGGCAGCTGGGGCAATGCAGCCAGACTGGCCCGGCCCGGCCACCGAAGCCCCAGCCAGCTCCCTGAAGCCCCCTCTGTGCCCACAGGGGCCCTGGGCCACCCCGCTCCGCAGCACCCCTGAGACCCCATGGGAAACAGATGGCAAGAGACAGGAAGACAGGAAGCGGGGACAGCTGGAGAGATGGAGAAGCAGGGAGAGAGAGACCGAAAGACGAGCGAGAGGCAGAGACAGAGGACAGACGGAGATCGGAGAGAAACCCCCAGCATCTCTGCTCCCCCGGGACCCCATCTTTCAGGATCCTTCCCCTTGCCTGCCTGGGACCCCACACTTACATAGGACCCCCACCCCTCAAGGACCTTCATCCCTACCCCCCGAAGAAGCCTCGCCTCGCCAACACCCCCATCCCTCAGACTCCCCTCTCTCAAGACCCCAGCTCCCCGGGAGATTTGTCTTGTCAAGACTCCACCCTCTGTCCCCCTGGGACCACCCACCTCCCCAGGCCCCTTGCTCCCCCAGGCCCCTCTGTCTGCTCTACAAAAGGGGCCTGGGGTCCCGGTGCCGGCCGCCGTGGAGCCTAGGGTGCGGGGGACCTGGCTCAAGGCTTCACTAGCACCCCAGTCTCAGGCTCCCCCCGGGAAATGGGGGGAAGAACCAGCCTCTCAGGGGGTTGTGGGGAGAGGACTGTACTGCCGGCCAATGGCGGCCGGGACCTGCCTGCTGGGGGCAGTCCTGACCATCTGGGGCCCCCGGAGAGATGCGTCCCAGACACCTGCTCCAGTCATCCTGGGTGTATGTGGACCCCCGATAGGGAGGTGCAGGGCAGCACCCCAACTCCCCCAGCCAGGTCATGGGACCCCAGATCCAGGCTCCTCAGGGAGCTTGGGATTTCATGAGGCCTGGCATCTCCTTCGACCCCCTGAGGCTGTTCCCATCCACGGCTCTGTGGGGTCTGCAGGCTGCTGGCTGCAAAGAACCCAGGAGGGCCTGTTCGCCCTGAACTGTCCTGACCTGAGGCTGCAACGTGGGCCTCGAGGGGAGTCGGGACCGGGACCCCGACCAGCCGTATCTCTCAGGAGCTTTGCAAGGAAGAGGGCAGGAGAAGGGGTGCTTGCGCAGCTGGGGGGCTCAGAGAGGGGTTTTGGTTTCTTGAACAGAGGATGTCGAGGTGAACTTCCATGGGGTTTTTCCTCTGAGTTTGGTCAAAGGCCTCCCTGGGCTGGGAAAGCAGAGGGAAGGAAGGAGGGGATCAGAGCCAGCCCCAGGGGACACGGACCAGCCAGCGAGATAGAGGCCAAGGGGGCAGACACCCAGCTCAGAGGAGCTGAAAGTCCACACTGGCCTGGCTGTCACAGCCCCAGAGAGGCCCCTGCATTCAGGACGCCGGGAGAAAAGTGTGATCCGGCCATCATCAGCTCCAAGGCCGGGCCTCTCCGCTCAGGCGCCGGAGCTGTGCTCTCCGTAGAGGAATTTTTCATCAGATGCAAATAATTTCCTTCAGGAAGGCGAGCAAAGCTTCCATCTACCTGGAGACGCCAAGAATCCTGGGCCCAGAATCCCGAACAGCCCCCCAGGCCCAGCCACGGCCCCCCGCCTCCCTGGGGGGAGTCAGCTCCCATCCTGGGCCCCATCCATCTAACCGGATAAACTCCAGCCGAGGCGATGATGAGGACGGAGCGGAGGGAGGTTGGCCTGAGGTCCTGGAAGGGCTTCATTCATCTTGATCAGAGGCGGCGAGCCGGCTCCCCGAGCCCTCCCCAGCGCCGGCCCCCATCCCAGAGCAGGGCGGCTCTGGACCCAGGACCCCCGGCTCCCCTCAGCTCCCGTGCCCCCTTCGGTATGACACCAGAGCCCTCCCCGTCCCTCGCGTGTCCCGAGGGTCGATTAAGATGTCTGGAGTTGATTAGACTCTGACACTGATGAAACCCAGAGGTAATTAGCGAAAGAAAAAAAAAGTTCTGATTAGGCCTTAGCATAATTCTCTCCAATTATTCAAAGTTCATGCCTGCAGGGGGTGGAAAATCTCCAGGAATATTTATTTATATCTCGATTTTTTTTTCATCGACTTTGTGAATCTAGTTAATCATCAGCCCCGAACTTGTTAACTTGGAGGCATGTGGGGGGCGGGGGGCCGAGCGGATCTGAGGCTGGGGGCCCAGCCCAGGCACACGGGGACCCCCTTTTACCCCCATGGAAAAAAGCCAAGCTCTCCTCCATTGTCTGCTTCTTAGGGCTCACCCGGCAGCTTGTGGCGTTTGCTATCATCTTCTTTCCCCCACCGGGGGCAGGGCCGATGACATGCCCTTGCTGGAGTTAAGGAAGGAGGAAGGAGTTAGCCCTGTGGTGCCTGTGGTCACACAGGAGGTGGTTCCCCAGCAGGGCTCCCAGCCTGCGGCTGACCCTCTGATTGGAGGCTGAGGTGGGCTCTGGGCCGTCACATCCACCAGGCCCTCCCCGGCCCCTCCCTGCTCTACCCGGAGGCCCAGGACCGAGAGCCACTCCTGTCCCCTCCACAGCCCACAGGAACATGCAGGCTCACCACCGGGCCTTTGCACAGGCTGTGCATCCCCCAGACGGTCAAGCAGACCCCTCCTTAGGGCTTAAAGCCCAGGTCAGGACCTGCTCCTTCGGAGGGGCTTGCGATGACAGGGAAAACTGTGCTGGACAGCGGATGAAAAGCGATGTGCGCACAGCTGGCAGCTGCACGCCATAGGCAAGCCCATTTCCCACTCTGGACCTCCTCGCAGTGCCACAGGTGTGGCAGGACCCCGGTAGACCCTGACGTTTGAGAAAGCCCCTGGGTGATATGGGGACGCCCTGGCAACTCCAGCTCACGGTCATCTGCCCCACGTTACTCCATTTCCCACCACGTAGCAGGGCTGCGCGATGCTCTGCGTCTTCTGAGGCTAGAGAGATGCGATTGCCACCTGGCTCTCGATTCTGTTCTAGCCCCTACTGTTGCTGAGCCCCTGGGAGGCCACTCCCCTGGCCCAGGGATGCACACCAGCTGGCTCTTTCGTGGGCACCCCTCCCTGGGAACCCAGACACCCTATTCTGAGGAAGCCCAGGCCAGAGGAGAGGCCCACCACCAGCCCCAGCTTAATTCGCCATCTCGAGTCAGATCCCTTGAGCCCCTGGTCAAGCCGCCCCGTGCAGGGCCTGGTGGAGCTGAGACAGCCTCCAGGCTCTCGCCCGGCCTGGCCCCAGTCGCAGATTTGTGAGCAGAACGAGGGAGTGCTGCTTTGAGGTGCTGAGTCCAGAGTGCTTTGCTACGTAGCAATAGACGGTCGGGATCGTCGAAAAAACGGGAACAGGGTAGGGCTCGGCTCCCAGCTCTGCCTGCCCCCTGCCCCGGGCCCGAGCGGCTTTGGGCTGAGAGAGGACCAGGACACCTCTGCCGCCTCCATCACAGCTGGAGGGAGTTCCTGTCCTCAGCCGGGAACTCAGGGTTCCAGTGTTCCAAGCGGGCGCTCCTCCCTCCCTCCTCTCTGCCTCTGTCAAGATGCCCAGAAGAGCTGGCCTCAGCCTCAGATGACTCTTTTCGGATTCGTTTCGCCCACACCAGCCAGGGCTCTGGGGCGGTGACTCCCCATCGTTGTTTCAACGGCGAGCTTATTAGCTGGGCGCCCAGGGAGGGGCGTCTGCTCCCGGGCTGTCCGGTTAATGCTGCCCTACTCGGCCCCGGGGGGCACTCGGAGGCACCCCCCGGCTCCCCGCAGATGGAAGTTCAGGAGCCGGGTGTTGGAGGGAGCAAAGGGAACTTGGCGTCCACAAGCCAGGCTGATCCCCATTAACACCCTGCCCTTCTCTCGGCCTCAGTTTCCCCATGTGCACACTGAAGCAGTTGGGTGAGTGAGGGCAACACAATGAGACATAATTATATGGCCGGGTTATTGCCCCCACCCCGCCGACAAAATTAATCCTCCCAGAGATCCAGACAAGGGTCCTCGTGTGCTGCCCGTGTGCAGAGCTGCTGTAAGCATCCGTGCACAAGTCCGCGTGTGGACGGGGCAGCCATCTCTCTTGGGTGAGTACCTCAGAGTGGAGAGCCGGGTCTCATGGCAGGTTGTAGCTTTAACCCTTTCAGAAACTGCCCAACTGCCCCGAAGCAGAAGCAGCTGGGCTACTTTACATGGCTCCATCGGCCGACAGCATAGGGGGCTCCCGGTGGCTCCACCTCCTCACCAACACTTGCTGTGGTCGGTCTTTTTCATTTCAGCCGTCCTGACAGGTGTGGGGTGGTATCTCATGTGGGTTTTTTTTTTTTTTTTGAGGAAGATTAGCCCTGAGCTAACATCTGCTGCCAATCCTCCTCTTTTTTGCTGAGGAAGACTGGCCCTGAGCTAACATCTGTGCCCATCTTCCTCTACCTTATATGTAGGACGCCTGCCACAGCGTGGTGTGCCAAGCGGTGCCATGTCTGCACCTGGGATCTGAACTGGCGAACCCTGGGCCGCCAAAGCGGAACGTGCAAACTTAACCGCTGCCCCTCATGGTGGTTTTAATTTGCATTTTCCTAATGATTAATGATGTTGAGCATCTTTTCCTGAGTTTATTGGCTGCATCTTCTTTAGCGCAATGTCTGTTTAAATACTTGGCCTGTTTTTAAAACTGGGCTGTTCGTCTTCTTATCACTGAGGTATAAAAGGTGTTTATATAGTCTGAATACAAGCCCTTTGTCAAATATGTTTGCAAATATTTTTCTCCTAGCCTGTGGCTCGCCTTTTCATAGGAGAAACTCTTAGCGACCTTAGGTTTGGCAAAGATTTCTTGAGTGGGATACAAAAAGCACAGATTGTAAAAGAAAATTCAATCACGTGGATTTTAGCAAAATTTAAAATGCTTCCCTTCAAAGGGAGACTCTTAGAGCTGGAGCATCCTGCCCTGGCTGCGTGAGTCTTGTGGGGGGATCGCCTTTATCCAGGTGACCCGGGCTCGCTGCTCGGCTCTGCACCCGGCCGTGTCCTATTCATGTAATTGTTCCAACCCCTATGGTTGCTGAGCCCCTGGGAGGCCACACTGCTGGCTCGGGGACACACACCGGCTGCAGAGGGCTGGAGCCAGTCTTGCAGCTCGGGGTCAGGCCCCTGGGAGGCTCTGAGGCTCGGGGAGCGAGCGCACCCATGGCTGCACAGCTGGCTGTGGGAGGCGTCTCAGAGGGCAGTGTCTACGCAGGAGGAACACGGTGTGCATCTTAGACCCCACGCTGCCACCACGTCCCTCGTAGAACCTCAAAAGGCCCCCACCTCAGCCCCAAGGTCAGGCCAGGGCCCACATGGGTCCTCCAGGCTGGTCAGACCCTCTGGCTTATGGATGGCCCCAGAGGGCAAGGCCTCCTCTCCCAATCTCACAGGGGGCCGTGACGGAGCTAGGCCCCGCACCAGCATCACCTCCCCGCCGGGGGCCTCCCAGGCCTCACCCAGGCTTGGCCTTCAGGGTCTCGGCCTCCCTGGCTCCAGGCCTCGCCCAGAGGAGCCGACCACACAGCAGCATGAGAGGGCAGTGGACACAGCACGACTGCCCTCCGCTCCCTGACCTGGGATGGCCCCCGATTGCACAGACCCTTGGGGGCAGGGCCCCGGGCTGGGTGCTGGGGACCCAGAGGAGGGGACACATGGAGACGCCATCTCTGCTGATGCGCATCTCAGCTGGGTGTCCCAGGCCCTTCACAGCAGACTCTCGCTGCCTTTTCAGGTCCTCCTCCTGCTCTGCTCCTCATGGGCCCACAATGGTCCATGTCATCCGTGGCTCTGGCCTTACGCTTAGGGCTGGGGTCAGACCTACCGCCCCTCCCGCAGGATGCCTTCCTGGGCACCCCAAACGCCGGAGGCCCAGCTCAGGGCGTGACAATGGCCACAGGGATTCACAAAGCCCCCACCTCAGTCCCTTCACAGGTGAAATGGCAACAGCTCAGGGTCAGTGAGCTCATGCGTGCGAAAATCTGGAGATGTCCTTTAAAAACTCCAAATTCTTTGAAATCTAGAAAGCATTTCACTAAGGGTGCAGCCAGCCTCCAAGAGCGCCTCTGGTGACCCCCTGCCCAGCCCCAGTGTGTACCCCCTGTGTAGTCTCGTCCCACGGGGCCAGGGTGCACCCGTGCGACAGTGGGGTATTGTGGAAAAGGCAGAGTGTAGCTTCCAAGGCTCGGCCACGGGAACGTGGCGCTCCCACCTTGCTCTCGTGGGTCGCTTGCTCTGGGGGAGCAGCTGCCACATCGTGAGGACACTCAAGCAGCCGGTGGAGGCCCACGTGGGAGGAACTGAGGGGGGACTGACGCACAAGCCACCCTGGAAGGGACCCTCCCGCCCCAGCCAAGCCGCCAGATAATGCAACCCTGGCCGACTCCTGAGCACAGCATGTGAGAGATGCTGAGCCCGAACCACCAGCCAGGCCACCCCTGAATTACCCACCCAGGAAATTACGTGAGATAACACGTGTAACTTCACTAAAGTTTGGGGCGACATATTACGCAGCAGTAGGCAACTAATACACAAACCATTTGTTTTGTGAACCAAAAAAAAAATAGTAATAACAATAAAATATCTTTGCAGAAGCCGTGGTTGGGGACTCCTCGCCTGGGGGGCCACCATGATGTTGAAGCCCCTCTCAGCCTCCCCCGGTCCAATTATTGCCCCTTTTCGGGCAGGAAAATGGCCCTCACACGGTTTCTCCCACTCTCTGGCTTACCCCAAAAAAGTCTATGTTCTCCCTCAAAACCTTCTCTCTTTCTCAGAAAGCCCTGCTCTTGCAAAAGAAATCCTCTTCGCTTTCAGAATATTGCCTCCGCTGCGAGTTTTTAAAAAATTCATCTGGAAAGTCAATTGATTTCTTTGTTCTTAGCTGTGTCTGCCTCCCCCGCTGAGGCCGCCGGGGCCCCAATTCAATGAGCAGAGGCCACAGAGCAACAAGAGAACTGCGGAAAAGAGAAAAACCTCCGTTATTAACTCCACACTGTGCGGGGTCGCCACTGGACCCAGGCTGCTCCGGAGGTCAGGGCAAGCCCCAGGGATCCCAATGATGGTGGAGCCAGGGCATCTGGGAAGGGGCTCAGCTGCTTCCATCTCCGCCCCGCACCTTTCCTCCACCTTGAAGGCCACCCCCTGGGATGTTAGCCCCGCCCGTCTGGCACACTGTGTGCACAGCATGGCCGGGAGCACAGGTGTCAACTGCACGCAGCCGTTGGCGTGCACAGACGAGGTGGCTAGCTACAGAGGATGGCAGTGGCAGCAGCCAGTGTAGAACTCCACGTCCAACCTGATGTCAGGGGCCTGGGTGCCACCTCGGGGTAAAATAAACCTGAGTCTTCCTGAGACCCTAGCCCTGCCCGTGGGGCCTGAGTGGTGCCCGCCAGTGGTCTCTCAGTCCTGTGTGCTCAGCCGCTGCTTCCTCAGGGTGCTGTGGCTACAGAGGTCAGCATGAGGCTCCCAGTGGACATGGACAGTGAGGGACTCCCTTTAGGTGCCCAGTTAATGCTGCCTGTAGCCAACACGGGCCATCTCTGGGATGTCCACTGCGCTTGCCCTGTGATGGGGACCTCAGTTCCTGGGATCTTGGCTCAAATAGGGGCAGGTGGTAATCTGTGTCTGTCCCAGAGTCAGTGGGCATGAGACCCTCTCTATGACTTGGCCCAGCTCCTCATCCTTCCTGTGTCAGCCTCAGGTTTCAGCTGTCCTTACACAGAAGTCAAAGAAAACCAGAGTGTGACAGGCCCTAGGAAATCGGTCCATTCAGATCTCTCATTTAAAGACAGGGACACTTAGGTCCTGGAAGGCATTTCTGTACCTCAGTGTCCAGCATGGTTGGTGGCCAGGAAGGGATGGTGAGTGGATGGGAAGACGGGTAGAAATTGGAGGATGTGAGTGAAGGATGAGTGGATGGGTGGATGGATAGATGTGCAAATGGATGGATGGATGAGTGGGAACTCCCAGCATTAGACATCCCCACCAGCATCTTGATTTTAGTCCATAATATAAAGGACTTGGGCCAGCCCAGTGGTGTAGTGGTTAAGTTTGCATGCTCCACTTTGGCAGCCCGGGGTTTGCAGGTTTGGATCCCTGGTGCAGACCTACGTACCGCTCATCAAGCCATGCTGTGGCGGCATCCCACATACAAAATGGAGGAAGATTGGCACAGATGGTAGCTCAGGGAAAGTCTTCCTCAAGCAAAAAGTGGAAGGTTGGCGACAGATGTTAAGTTAGGTCCAATCTTCCTCACCAAAAATAAACAAATAGAAAAATAAATAAATAAATAAATAAATAAATAAAAATAAATAAATAAATAAATGACTTGTCTGGAAATATGATCAGAGCCTTAGGAAAAGCTCTTCCATGTATCTCCAACCCTGCTGGGCTCTTTGTGGACTGCAGAGAAAATTGATGATCCCCAGTCCCAAGACATTCAGTGGGTGTTGCAAGGGGCCCCGTGTCTCTGCATGGGGGAAGGTAAATGTGAGTGAGTAGGTTCAGAGAGTGGACATGGTGGCAGAGGGACCATATCAGGGAAAAGCAGGGGAAGCTCCTGGAAAGGTCAGCCTGCAGCAGAGAAAAAGAATACAAACCACAACAACTGCCAACTGTCATAGATCAGGGCCGGCCGTGCCAGGTTTTGTTTTATTTTGTTTTTAGAAGCTGACAAGCCATTTGTAAAATTCGTATGGCATGCAAAGGACCCGGAAGAGCCCAGCATGATTGGAAAGAACAAACGTAACACACTGACATGCTTGGATTTCAAGACAGATTATAAAACTGCCGTACAAGACAGGGTGGTATTCGCATAAATATAGACAAATAGATCAATGGGGCAGAAGAGAGAGCCCAGAAATAGAGCCACGTATATACAGACAACTGATTGTCGACAAAGATGAAAAGGCAATTCAACGGAGAAAAGATAGTCTTTTCATCAAATTGTGCTGGAACGTTTGGACATCCGTACGTAAAAAGAGTGAGCTTTGATCCATGCCTCGCACTATATACAAAATTTTATTCAAAATGGATCATAGACCTGAGTGTAAAACTTAGAATTAGAAAACTTCTAGCAGAAAACATAGGAGAGAATTTTTGTGACCCTCGCTTAGATAAAGATTGTTTAGTTTTGGTATCAAAAGTGCAATCAATAAAATAAAAATTAAATAAATGGACATGATCAAAATTTAAAAACGTCCTGCTCTTTAAAAAGTCACTGTAAAGGGAATGAAAGGACATCTCACAGACTGGGAAAAAGTATTTGCAAACCATATATCTGATAAAGGATTTCTATACAGAATATACTAGAAATTCTCAAAATTCAACAATAAGAAAACAGCTCAATTAAAAAATGGGCAAAAGATATGAAGAGATACTTGACCAAAGAAGATGTACAAATGGCAAATAAGCCCCTGAAAAGGTGCTCAGGGTCCACAGTCATCAGAGAAACACAACGACAACCACGATGAGCCACGTCGACGCCCGTGATAGCACGGCTAAAATTGAAAAGACTGACTGTATCAAGTGTTGGGGACGATTTGGAGGAACTGGAACTCTCCTACACGGCTGACGGGAATACAAAATTGTACAACCACTTTGGAAAATAATTTGGCAGTTTCTTAAAAGTTGGAAGTTAAATATATACATGCCCCCGGACCCAGCATTTCACTCCCAGGATCTTACCCAAGAGAAATAAAAGCAGATGTCCATGCAAAGACTTGTATGATAACCTTCATGGCAGCTTCATTCGCAGCAGCTTAAAGTGGAGACAACCCAGTGACCATTGTCAAGTGGATGGATAAACAAATTGTGACACGCCCATTCAATGGAATACTATGCAGCAATAAAAAGGCATAAACCATCGATACACACAACATCACAGATGAATCTCAAAAAGAATAATAAACGATCTCTATGCACAGAGGATGTGATCTTATACATAGAAAATCCTATAGAATTCATACTCACAAAAAAAGCTGTTGGGGCTAATAAAAAAATTCGGCAAAGTTGTAGGACACAAGATCAACACACAAAAATCAGTTGTCTTTGTGCACGTTAACAATGAACAATCTGAAAAGGAGATGAAGAAAACGATTCCTCTTACAACAGCGTCAAAAAGAATAAAATACTTAAGAATAGATTTAACCAAGGTGGCACAAGGTAACCGAGGTGAAATCTATAAAACGTTACTGAAAGAAATGAAAGAAAACCTAAATAAATGGAAATACATCCCATGTGAACAGATTGGCAGACTGAACAATGAGTCGTAAGATGACAATGACAACATTCCCCAAATGGATATACAGATTCAAAAACATAGAGGCAAATCTTTATGACCTTGGATTCAGTGATAGTTTCTTAAATATGACAAGAAAACACAAGCAGCAGAAGAAATATAGATAGGTTGGACTTCATCAAAATTTAAAACTTTCGTGCATCCAAGGACTCCACCAAGAACATGAAAAGACAACCCATAGAGTGGGAGAAAATATTTGCCAAACGTGAATCTGGTGAGAGTCTAGTGTCGATAATATATAAAGAACTCTTACAACTCAACGACAAAAAGACCAATGACCCAAGTTTTCAAATGAGCGAAGGATCTGAGAAGACGTCCATCGCTCCAAAGAAGATACGCCAATGGCCAATGAGAAACGGAAAGATGCTCCACGTTGTTAGTCATCAGGGAAACGCAAATCAAAACCACAGCGAGACGCTGCTTCACACCCACCATTTGGCCACAAGAAAAGAAAAGGAAAGAGCACGTGTTGTTAAGGATGCAGAGAATTGGAACCCTCAGACTATCAGGTGGGGTGTAATGGTGCAGCCACACTAGAAAACAGTTTGTCGGTCCCTAAATGTTCAACACAGAATCACTGTACGACCGAGCAAATGCATTTCTTGGTACAGACCCAAAAGAATTGAACGTAGTTGTTCAAACAAAAACTTGCACGCAAGTGTTCAAAGCAGCGCTATTCACACCAGTCCAAAGGTGGAAATAACCCAAATGTCCGTTGGCTGATGAAAAGATACACAAAATGTGGTCCATTCATACAAAGGGATACTATTCACCCGTATAAAGGAATGCGACAGTGACACCTGCGACAACGCGAACGAACCCTGGAAACATTATGCTGCGTAAGAGAAGGCCAGCGTGAAAGGCCACGTGGGGTAGGACCCCGTTTATATGAAATATCCAGAATGGGAAAATCCTATTCTGGATTTGCCTAAAATCCTAAAAAGGCTCAGAAGGCTACATGCTATGGGATGCCATTTATGTGACATGCTAGAAAAGGCAAAACTATTCGTACAAAAAACAGATCTGTGATTGCAGGTGATCTGCTGAATTCACAGGTGAGAAGGGTGAACTCTACAGTCTGCAAATTATATCTTTAAAAAAGCCTCTTGAGGTCAAGGTCAAGGTCATGGTCAAGGTCAGGTCTGTGTCCCAGGACCTGGCATACAGAGAACCCGTGAGAAGTGGGAAAGGGATGCAGATTCTCTAAAGGCGGGCACCACAGCTCAGACACCTGGAGGTCAGGCGGGCTCCTGTCCCCTGGGGCCCCAGTAAGTGCCCGCCATCCACGCGCCATGGACTCTGAGCGTCACGGATGCTAACAGAGACCGTACTTTCTAAAAATGGCCCCGGCAGTATCTCTGGTCCCACATGGTCTCCAGGACTCTGCTCCTCCCTCTGAGAAGTGCCTCGTGCTCCCTCGTCTTGAATCTGGGTGGGGACTTGTGTCTCCTCTGGCCAGCAGCGTGTGGGGAAGCGGTCCCCCATACTTTCTGTGCCAGGGGCCATCTCTGAATGCTCACCCGACCCCTACACCTCGAGGAAGCCCGGACCACAGAGAAGACGACAGCCAGAGGCTCAGCCGGCGCCAGCCTCACGTCCCCCCGCCCTGTATTCTGTATACACACGATAGAGTCACTTATGGCGATCGGTGGTGAGAAGGAAGACAGGGGAGGGAGCAGGGAGATGGAAAGTGAGGGGCTGCAGTTTCAAACAGGGTGTTCAGGGACAGCGTCACAGCCACGGTGGCATGAAAGTAAAGACCTGAATGAGGCAGGGTGTGGGAAAGTGAGGGGAGTAGAAGCAGGGAGGTGCAAAGGCCCTGGGGCAGCAGCAGGCCTGGAAGTTGGAGGAAGCAAGGGGGTCCGTGTGGCTGCAGCCCAGTGAACAAGGGGGAGAGAGGCAGGAGGAGGGGGTCAGGGGCTGGAGAGGGTGGGGTGGGGGCAGGGGTGGACGGGGGGCTTTGAAGGGTTTTCCTCTGAGTGAGCTGGGACCTGGAGGGAACCCAGTGTCCCCTGGCCTTCTGTTTCCTAAAAAAAGCTAGAAATAAGATTTTAATGTAAAATCTCTCCATTTTAAATCTCGGCTGCTGATTCTTATTTTTAAAAAATATTGTGCTTTGCAAACAAAGACCACGTCTGGGCCACCGTTTGGGGCCCATGGTGAAAGAGCGCGTGAGTCAGCGACCTTGCGGCCGGCTCCCTGCCACGCTCGGCCCTCCAGGGCCCCCCCTTCCCCAGGGCTAAGCGGCCCCTTCCTCCACCTCCTCCCCCCCCCCCCCCCACCACCACCGCGGAGATGCTGCATAAATCCCCCTCAAGGTCAGAAGGAGCCGGCTAACACCCAGGGGCTCAGCAGCCTTGGAGGGCAGCCTGTCTGGCCCCGGCGCCTAATCTCTGCTGACCACAGGGAAAGGGGGGGTGTGGGGGGCAGGGGGGAGGCCGCCGGGCCCGCCGGGAGCTGGAGACTGGAGGAAGCCCAGAGCCCAGAGCGGGGCCTGAGGACCGAGGTGAGGCCGCATGGGGACTTCCACGCTCTCTGCCCTCCTGGCCTCCGGGAGGGGCTGCCGTCCCCCTCTCCCACCAGAGGCTTAACCCAGAGGCCTGAGGCCCGGGATCCCTTTATCCCCCCACCCCCCGCCCCCCAGGCCAAAGCTCTCGGGCTGCAGCTCCAGTGACAGGCCCAAGAGAGGGCAGGCGGGAGCCGGCTGCCAGGGACCCCTCCCTTCCTGGGCACCACACGCTGGACCCCAGCTCTTCCGCCCGCCCGCCAGGGGTCCCTTCCCGAGGGGACTCCGGCCCACCGTGACTTCAGGTTTTTCTTTTCCTGGCTCGGAGGGGACCGATCTTTTTGGTGACCTAACCCCAGCTCTGGGGGAAACGCTCGGCCCCCAGGAGAAGCGGTAAGACACAGCCGCCCATGCAGAGCCGCCTCTGGCCCCCTGAGATTGCAAGCAAAGGACAATTTACGACTCCCTGCGACTCCGCTGGAGGTGGCCTTGAGGCACCCTTGCGGGCGGTGGGGACAGTCCGCCTGGGCTCCGTGTCCACCCCCACATGGGTGGGTCTGAGTTCTTCAACGTGTGCACTTGGGGGGGGCTGGTTCCAGGCCACCTGCCACCGGGGCATTGCACCCACGGCCCTTGGGTGTGGTCCCCAGGCTTCAAAGGCCCCGGAGGCAGCCTCATCTCTGAGGTCACCTGCCCCCCAGGGCTCTCGCTGCTCCTTCTGCTCTGTTTTGCAACCTGAGGACAATGTGGAGCCTCCCACTCTGCTGCCAGGAGGGACCCCCAGGTACCGTCAAGGCCCCAGAGGACGGGACCTACCCACCACGGACACCCCCATCCCCCACATAGCACATCCCATGTTCCGAGCGTCACTCCTTGCACACACCCCACATCCCAGAGCCCCCCGCAAGTCTCAGTGCAGGTGACGCGGGCCAGGTCCCCTCCGCGCCTGAACCCCCCGACCCCCCACACTCCAATGCCCCTCACATTGCTCCTCCCTGCCCCCCAATATGAGCGGAACTGTGTCCCCCGCAATTCACACGTCACAGTTCTGACCCCCCAGAGCCTCAGCACGTGACTGTATTTGGAGATGGGGCCTTTATAGAGGGGATTAAGTCAAATGAGGTCACAAGGGAGGCCCTGCTCCATCAGGACTGAAGAGGAGAGGAGACCCCAACACACAGAGGGGAGACAGGCCAGGACACAGGCAGGAGACAGCATCTACACGCCACGGAGAGAGCCCTCGGGAGACGCCAGCCCTGCCTGCACCTGCATCTCGGACTCCAGCCTTTAGCAAGGAGAGAACCAACCCCCGTGTTTGAAGCCGCCCGTCCGCGGGGCGTCGTTACAGTGGCCCCAGGAAGCCGACAGCCCCTCCCAGGGCCGGGACTCACGACCTCGTAGCCTGCTGCAGCAAACCCCGACTTCTCCGTCTGAGCCGGGCCAGCAGCCCCGTGCCCCTCAGTGTGAGGACCCGGAGCTGGTGACCGAGTGAGGAGCGGGGACTCTAGGGGACGGGAGACAGCGCTGCCAGGCAGGCTGTGGTGGCTGTCCCACAGGGGATGCAGGGGCGGCCCTGGGAGCCCGGAGTCCTGGGTGTGGTCTTCGTTCTTCTAACTCACCACGTGGCCTCCAACAAGCCCGGCCCCTCGGTGGGCCTGGGCCCTGGCGCTGGGTGGCCCTTGCCAGCAGGTGGACGGCGAGGTGGGGGCCGACACAGAGAGCACCGAGCCTGCCACCACCGCCCCACTTCACAGGCAGGGAGCCTGCCATCGGTGGGTCGGGGCAACCAACGGAGTAGACAGAAAACACCCATGAGGTGGGACCTCAGACCGTTACAAATTCGTCCCGGAGGGTTTAGAGAGCTGCACGGGCAGAGCCGATCTCTTTTACCGTCTCTGGGCAGGGAACGATTCCTTCAACAAACATTAAAAGCACAAATCACGGAGAAAAAGATGGATAAATCCAACCACAGCAAAATGAGAAAAGTCTGTATGACAAAGCACGGCATAAACACGGCGGTAAGACGGCCACAGACACCGCGAAGATATTTGCAACACACATAACCAACCCAGGATTAATATCTAGGATATATGGAGGACTCCTCCGAATCAATAAAAAATGATGAACAGTGCCACGGATGGAACAGAACATTCCAGAAGAGAGTGCCTGGTGGCAGGCTCCGCTGTGGTCACGATCGGGGAAACCAACTGAAAACTTCCATGAGATGCCACTCCAGGACCACCAGGTGGCCAAGACGGACCAGAGTGTTGGGGAGGGTCTGGAGCCCCAGGAACTCTCCCACCGGCCGGGGCACAAACGGCGTGATCATCCTGGAAACCATTGGGCAGCTTCTCCTACCATTGCACCCACTTCCTCCAGGACCCAGATTCCACTCCTGGCCGTGTACCTAAAGAAAACCCCGCACACGTGTCTTGGAACAAGAGCGTGACCAGCGCCCCACAGCATCGTCTGGGAGAGTGAACTGGGAAGAGCATCCATGTGCTTTTCAGGGGACACAAAGGACTGACTGTGTGCATGCCCGGGAACCCTGGACTGCGTCACCGTGACAGACGATCGGTGAACCACACCTGCGTCTACCAGCACGGATAAATCTTGGAAGGTTGATACTGAGCCAAAAAGCAAGTTGCTGAATGTCAGGGCCAGCAAGGTACCGTCCATAGAAAGTTCAAGAATTATTTCCGTGGGTGGTTTGGCTGTGAGCACGTGTTGTCAGTATATGAAAACGTGGTGGGGCTGATTCATGTGGAAAAGAGATTGGACGGGAATACAGCCTTGGTCCGCTGGGTGCTGGGAGCACAGGTTTTTATTGGGGCGTCGTGGTCTGGACTGCTCAGCCTGCTGGAGAATGTTCCTAGCTGTTCCAGGAGCCGTTTGGTCGTCCGCTCCCTGGTCAGCCCCAGGCCCACCTCTGCTCCGAAGGCCTTGAGTGTCTCTGCCCAGAGCAGGGCCTCCTCCTCTTCCTCCTGCCCCCCATCCCCATAGTGCTGAAGCCCCTGAGCCCTGCACGAGCAAGGCCAAGTGTGGGGGCTCTCTCACTCGACGAGCCGTGCCCCCTCCACCTCGGCAGGACACACGCATCTCCGTCAGACCTTGTTTTAAATCCCACTTGGTTTCTGTCCTCTTCGCTTGCCCGTGGAGACCCCTGCGAGGCGGGAGCAGCATCCTGCTTTATCGAGACCCTCCAGACGCGTGGAGGCTGTGGGGGGCAGTGGCAACCCCAAGCCCCCGCACCGAGTCTGGGAGAGAAGTCCCAGGTCACGGGCCGTGAGGGATGGATGCTCAAGGTGAGACCTGTCACTGAAGGCAAGCCGAAGGAGAGGGGTGGGAGCAGGAGCGTGGGCAGGGGAGGCTGGATGTGAGCGCAGACCCTCAGCCACAGCCCACCCTGGGCTTCTCTGAGCAGAGCAGGAGGGAGCAGCAGGCAGTGGGCCGGCGGAGAGAGAGGGAGGTGGTGGGGCTCCCACACGCCCAGCATTTTGGGCATTGGAGTTTGCAACGGGGAGGGGTCTCTGGTTCCCGTCCTGCAGAAGCCACCCACCGGGGGTGGAGCTAGCCAGCGAAGATGGGGACCACGCCGGAGGCTGGGGAGGTCTGGACGTGGTTGTTTGCCACCACCCTGCAGTGTAGACGTGTCCCCATTCCACAGAGGAGAGACACAGGGCTCACGTGAGGCCAACTCAGCTGACGAGGAACTGAGCTCGGGTTCAAGCTGGGCTCTCTGTTCTCTCCACCACCGGCCCTGCCTCCTAGGCTCGAATCCGCCAGCTCCGCGGCCAGGGAAACGCCCCCGCTCGCTCCTCGAGTCCAGCCCCAACCTCGCCCCAGAGCTTCAGCTTCCACAGCCCCTTCCTTAGGTCTGCTCAGGCCGAGTGTGTCCCCAACAGAAGTCGATGTCCTCCCCATCTCGGCCAGGACACCACCTCTCCCAGCGGCTCAGGCCCAAACCCTTGATTGCTCCTCTTCCTAACCTCCCCCAATCCAGGAGCAAGTCCGAAGGCTCCACGTCCAAAACAGCCACCGGCCCCACCACTCTCCAGCTAGTGGCCGCCACCCCGGGTCTCTCTGCGTCACTAGGGCAGCCTCTTGCTGATCGCCCTCCTGCACTCTTTTTCCCACCTTCCACTCTCCAGCGAGAAGTCGCTCATCTTTTATGACAGATCATGTCACTCCCCAGCCTAAACCTTCAGTGGCCTCTCTGTCAGTCTCTACCATGGCCTACAAGACATCTGCTGCCTTCCTTTTGCTACCTCCCTGCCCTCGGTTCGTCATGCTCCGGTGGCCACACGGGCCATGTTTCTGACCCACACCAAATCTGCTTCCACCCCAGGGCCTTTGCACTTGCTGCTGCTTCTGCCTGGAAGGCACTTCCTCCAGATCTTCGCGTGGCCTTCAAGAAGACTGCCAGGGCCATCCCAGCTAAAGTCACCTCCTGTCATGACATGGTGTTGGATCATCTTCAAAGCACCCGACACTGTGGAACTGGCTTCGTTCTTGGTTTCCTTGTCTCTCTCAGCTGGGTACACAACAATGCCTGGCACGTAGCACGGACTTAGTGAACATTAGATAAATAAACGGACAATGGATAAACCCCAATTGTGCAGTTTTAATGGAAGCCCAGACCCTTCAGGAACAAAGGTTTGGGTCACCCCACTCAGCATATTAAGGCCCACCCTACCAGCCTCATTTTAACTTAATCACCTCTTTAAGGCCCTGTCTCCAAATACTGTCACATCCTGACGTATAGGCGTTGTGGCTTTGACATATGAGAGTGGGGGACACAATTCAGCCCATAACAACAGGCCACCGTCGCGTAGCTCGGGGTGAGCACCCAGCCAATCATAGGATTTTTTCCTATGGGATTTTTCCCACGAGAGCTGGAGGAAGCCGAGCGGACCCCGTCCAGGGGCAGACGGTGTGGAATGTAAGACCCTAGGGTTCTCTGGGGCCGTGCCCCCAATCGCCCACCCGCTCCCGAGCGGAAGAGGCTGCCCTGGAGGAGACGGATGGGCCGAGGGCAGCAGGGACGAGAGGTGGAGAGCAGTCATGGTGGCGTCCGAGCCTTCCTTTTCTGCGCAAGACCCCGGAACCCTGCCTTCCGGTAAGTTCCTTTCTTGCCTTGGCAAATTCGAGCCAGGCCTCTGTTACTTGCAAATGACGAACCCTGATGGACACAGAGCCCGGATCCACACAAGTTCCAGTGGGAGGAGCAGTGCCCTCTTTGTCATGAAAGAGGCCCAAGTTAAAAGGCCGCTTGGCCGCGATGACAGCGAGGGGGCTCCAATCTGCCGCAGGGTTTGGGTCACGTCCACCTCTCTGGGCTCTTCCTGCCCCGAGGGACCTCCACTTCTCCCACTGTAAAATTGGGGGGTGGACCAGGTGGCCCCTCAGGACCGGGTCTGATGCAGCTGCGACATTTGGAATTGTCTCCCATCGGCCTTGGTCAGTCTGGCCCCTCGTCCCCCAGGAGAAAGGACCCTCAAGCCGGGATCCACACCAGTCAGGACCCCCGAGGCCTCGGCGTGGCTGGCTCTGCCACCAATCCTCGCTCGCCGTGCCCATTTAACCCAGCGCCTGCCTGGCAAAGCCCCGGCCCGGCTTGTCACGGTGCAGCACCCGCCCCCACGCCCGGCCCGACATCTCCAGCGTGGACAATTGGCAGAACTGCTTGAGTGGATCTAAGACGCCCCTAATTGGATTCCTGACGATTGGGAAACTAACAAGATGCTCCACTCAGCTCTAATTGGCATGGTGTCGCCGGAGACGAGAGCCACGGGGCCAGCCCTGACGCGGAGCCGTCATTAACGCCCCGCAGGTGACACTCCGCCATGGGGACTGCTCCTCCACGCACCACCCCCTCTCGGAGCCGTCACCCCAGCACGCCCACCTCACCTCCCCAGGTTTCTCTCTGACAGCTGGGCCCATGGCGGCTCCTCCCGCCTGGCTCCTGGCGGTCCCAGACCTGTCCCCGTGTAGATCCCCCATCCTGGGAGCCTAGTCAAATTCTGGGGTGCTGAGGGGCCTCCCCTCCCTCGTTACCAGCATTTGATTTGCTGGGTCAGCCTCAGCTGCTCTGTGGGGGTCTCCTCAAGTGCGTGGGGAAACGCCAACCAGAGCATCGGACCCCGCTTTCCCCCGAGGCACGGCGGCTCCCTGTCTGAGTTCTTCTCAGCGCCCTGCTCCTGCCCCCTCTCTGAGTCTCACTTTCCTCGTATGTAAAATGGGGATAAGATTGCTGGTTCAGCCTTTTCCCCAGGGACTCATTCACTGTGCCCATGGTAAGACGAAGGCGTTTGTGGGGGTCTGGGCCCTGCCCCCCACCCTCTTTGGGGTGTCCAGGCTGGCCACGCAGGCACCACCAGCTCAGCGACAGCCCAGCACGAGGGGTCCGTGAGCAAGCCCAGGACCACATGTGAGCTGGGACCAGGCCTTCCAGAAAAGAGCTGCAGGGCATGCTGGGAGCCCACGGGAGGCAGCCAGCATCCGCCGGACTCCAGCCTGGGGTCCACCGGAGCCTGCTGGACACCTTGCTGTGACTCTAATTGGTTTTGCTGGACCAGAAGCCCACCTCACTCCAGACCTCTCTCTTCTCCCAGGGGCCCCTCATCTTCTGCTTCCGCCACCGGCCCCTCCAACGATGTCCTGAGACGGGGGCATGAGTGGGCATGGGGTCCCCAGCCTGGGCACGGACGCTGCTCTGGCACCTGAGAAAACTGCTTGACCAGCTTCTCCACCTGGAAATGCTCTCTTCTTTTGGCTCTGCAACTTCAGCACCGCATCCCAGGGCACCCCACTTCTGTCCCTTTCCTCCCCTCTCCCCACCCCTATGGACCCAGCCGGCAGACGCTGGACCCCTCAGGACCAGGTCCTGGGCCCTCTCATGCTCTCACTCGCCCCCTCCCACCAGAAGCCCACAGCCTCAGCTCTGGCAGCCTCCCCGCATTGATGATCCCCAAAGGGCTCTCCGCCCTGGGCCTCTCTGTGGATACCAGCCACCCCAGATGTCCTGCAGGCACCTCAGACTCAACGCGCCAGAAATGGAACTCGCCAACTTCTCTCCTTTTGCTTGATCTCCCCACTTTGGTGAATGATGCTGCCGTCTAATCGCGTGATCAAACCAGAACTCTAGAAACCATTTCTGGATCCCGTCCTCCTCCTACGTCCGCCAGCCCTCCCAAATCCCAGCCAGCTGACCATCTGAATGTCCCTGGAAGCCGCTCGCTGCGCTCTCTGCCCACCACCCATGCTGGCCCAGCTCCCACCCGCTCCCTCGACCACGGTGGGCTGGGCAGCCGTGGGTCCGTGGGGCTCGGCTGGGGCTGGCAGTTCGTGGTGCTCAGCGCGTCCCGAGCAAGTGACAAGCTGGGCAATTGAAGAGCCCCTGCTCCCGGCTGTAGCCACCGGATCAGGGATGACACAGGACTCGAGCTTTTCCAAGATAATGATTGCTCTTCCCTCTCCATCACGATGCTGGGAGGATGTGAGGTGGGAGCCACTGTGGGCCATCGTCTGCAGCTACATGGAGGAAACATCCTCGGGAAGCCGGGGGCTCAGAGAGGGGGAGAATGACCTTAGTTGTGCCCTTGAGCCAGCCATGCCTGAAGCCCAGCATCTGCCAGGTAGGCGACAAGCCCTAGATGCCCTTTCTCACTTCCTCTTGCCGGCCCTCGTCACTTCTCCAACAGCCTCCCGCTCACCTCCATCCGGTCCCTGAACCGTGTGGTCCCTGCCACCCTCTAGAGCGCGGATCTGATCTCCAGCCCCGGCGAGGTTCCCAGCATCCATGAGACACCGTCCAACCTCCCCAGCAGGGCCATTCCAGGCCGTAGCGGTGCCCACCTCTCCAGCCGCATTTGTCCCCACCACCCCTTTCATGGCTCAGAGGCTCAGCTGGGAAGGAGTGACTTGCAGATCTCCGAGGCCGCCTGGCGTTTGAACTTGCTGTTTCATCGGCTTGGAACATTTCCACCGTGTCTCATGTCCGTGGCGTGGCTGACTCCTGGCCGTTCTTGACTACCTGGGACAAGGTGGGATAAGGACCTGCCGTGCGGCCCTGTGGCCCCTGCGTTTGCCCCATCAGAAGAGTCACCACACTGCCATCACCACCTGTCGATGGATCCTTCTCTCCCGTTCGGCTGCACCACCCGGCAGCGGGAGCCGTGCTCACCTCTGTGCCCTCCCTCGAGGTGCCGTGCGGGCGCTCATGCACTTGTGGAACAGTCGGAAGAATTACTGGCTCCAGAATTCAGCAGCTCTGGGCCCAAGCCCTGGTTCTGGCCCTTCCTGGCTGTGTGACTGTGAGCAAGTTGCTGCCCTTCTCTGAGCCTGGCTACTCATCCATAACCGACGAGTGAACATGCCTGGCTTACAGGACCGTTGGCAGCAGGCCGCGAGTGGTCCACAGTGCATTGCGGGGTGTGGCAGCCCTGTGCCCACCATGTCGTTGGTACTCCATACACGCAAAGATGCTGCTGGTGTGCCCGCTGTGGGCACCTACTCCCTGGCTGGGTCTCTCGTCTCTCTTGGAACCTGGAGCCCAGTGACCAGACCCCTGTCCAGCCCCCGGCCAATGGCTAAAGGAGGCCATAGACCCCATCCCGTTGCCCCCAGAGCCGGGCGGGATGACTCAGCTGAACCGTGCGTGGCGCTCGGGGCTCCCGGTGGAGCTGGGGGCTCCTTCCGACGATTAGAACTCGATTTCTCATCAGACTCCACCCCCCGTCCGCCCCTGTGTTGCCATGCTCCAAATTTCTGCCATTCCTGTTTCTTTCTCTTTTGTTGGATTGGTCTGGCTTTGCCCTTCATAAATCTCATTTTATTCTTCCAATTTACTCAGACAAAGCTGGGTAGTTTTAATATCATCTAAATTATTAACCATTCTGTCAGTTTAACGGCATCTGCAAATGTTCTCCCGTGGATTTGCCAGCCTGTCCCCGGGGTCACCAATCCGCGTGCTTCACGGAGGCAGCCCCCGGCCCAGGGCCCCGGGAACCGGACCGCCCCCAGGGTGCCTCCAGCCACGTGACCTCTCACAGGAAAGGGTGGGGGAGTGACCGTGCAAGTGTGCATGCCTGAGTGTGTATGCGTGTGCGTGCCTGAGTGTGTGTGCCTGAGTGTGTGTATGTGTGTGCCTGTGTGTGTGTGTTCGTGCGTGCCTGGGTGTGTGTGTGCACATGCCTGAGTATGTATGTGTGTGCCTGCCTAGGTGTGTGTGTGTGCACGGACGTGTGCCTGGGGGTGTGTGTCTGTGTGCCTGAGTGTGTGTGCACATGTAACCGGTTGCTGGCCTCACTCGGATTAGAAGGGCAGGGGCAGCAGGAGCGCTGGGGTTCTGAGATAAGGGAGTGGCGGGGGGACAAGAAGGGGCACCCCGCCATAGCGGCCGTGCACCCAGACAGGGCTGGGCCCCATGCGGCAGGGGGAGGGGGTGTGGTAGGAGTGGAGGGGAGAGGTGCCTGAGCCTGAAACCCGGGTGTTAACGGGAAGGAAAGGGCTGGGCGGCCGTGGCTGGGGCGAGGCCAGGAGCTGGTGGTGGTCCCGGGAGGCCCCGCCTGACCAGGCCCCCCAGGCGTCCCCCAGGGGAGGCAGGGCTCACGAGCTTCAAAGGAATCCATTCGTTTTTAACAGCGAACATTAATTCAGCATTCAGCATGTGCCAGGCGCTATTTTAAATATTTTACAGGAAATAACGAATACCCTTCACAGCCCCGAAAAGGCAGGCACCGGTGCTCCTTAACAGTTGTTGAGATGGAACTCACACCGTCCACGTCCCCTGCTCAGAGAGCACAGGCCACTGGCTCTGAGTCGATTCACGGACTCGTGCCTCCGCCACCCAGCATCCATTTTAGAACATTTTCTTCACCCCCAAAGGAAGCCTGAGCTCCTTGGCGGTCACCACCCCCGCTCCCTCCAGGCCTGATGACCACCAGTCTGCTCTCTTTCGCTGTGGATCTGCCCATTCCAGACACTTCGTATAAACGGCATCCTCCGACATGCGGTCTTTCCTCACGGCTTCCTCCACTGAGCATCATCTTTTTTAGGATTCATCTATGCTGAGGCACAGATCAAAACCTCAGTCCTTTTTCTTTGCTGAATAATATTCCATTGTATGAGTGGACCACGTGTCATCACCCCGTCGTCTGCAGACCGACACTTGCGTTGCTTCCACCTTTGGGCTCTAGGGAATACGCTCCTGTGAACGTCCGTGCACAGACTTTGCATGAACACAGGTTTCCAGTTCTCCTGGGTGCCTAGCAAGGAGTGGAATTGCTGGGGTCTTATGGCAGTTCCGTGTTTAGCCATTTGAACTGCCAGACTGTTTTGAAAGGAATCTATTTTGAAGATAAATGAAAAGAAACAAAAGAGTGGTTCTTCAGGGTACCAGCCAGTCTGTCCATCCCAGGAGACCAGGATTGAATGAATGAATGAGCGAGCAAACGAATGAACCAGTGAGTGAGTGAATGAATTCGGAGGCCGCCATCGGGCTGGAGCCTGGAGGGGCTTCGTGGGGGGGTGGGTCAGAGTGCCGGGCGGGAGACGGCAGAGCCTGGAGAGCCGGTGGCCCAGGGGTCCTCGGTCTGGCTATCTGGGGGGCTCCAAGGAGGGGCCGGGCCCCGTGGGGCTGTCTGCCATCTCCGGGAGGGCGAGACGCTCCCATCGGCCCCCGGGCTGCCCTGGCTGCATTTGGAGGCCTCGGGATTGTGATCCGCCCTCGGGCGTTGCAGACCACCGGCCCCGTCAGCCTTGGGGATGATGTGCACAGTAGGCCGCGCTGCAGACCCAGGGCCGGGCCGGCTCCCCATCCGCTCGGGCCTCACGGCTCCCTCTTCCCTGTGTCGGACCCGCTGGTCTTCTCACAGCCCACGCGCCCTGTGCCCACTCCTTCTGTGCCACCTGCCTGAATCTCACTCTTCCAGAACCTTCCCCATCAAGAGATGGAGTCTCTGACTCCCCTCCTCCGACCTGGACAGGCTTCTGTGGTGGTCCCGATGGACAGAGTGCGGCCAGAGAGATGCCACATCGGTCTGCTGGGGCCACCGTACCAAATACCCCAGATGGGGAGCTTAAACCACAGACATTTGTCATCTCAGAGTCCTGCAGGCGGGAAGATGAAGGCGCGGGCAGGGCTGGCTCCTCTGAGGCCTCTCCCCTTGGCTTGCGGACAGCTGTCTTCTCGTCGCATCCTCACGTGGCCTTCCCTCTGTGTCCTAATCGCCTGTCCTTATAAGAACACCATCTTGTTCTTGTATCCACCTGTCCTGTTCTTTGGAGCCACCCCAATGACCTCGTTTTTACCTTAATCACCTCTTTAAAGACCCTGACAATACAGTCACATCTGGGGTACCGGGGAGGGGGGTGCATCAACTTAAGAATTTGGAAGGGAGACCATTCAGCTGATGACACATGCTGTCTGACTTCCAAGGCTAGGGTCACAAAGGGTGAGACGCGTGCCCTTGGAGCCCAGGGGCCATGGAGAGGCCCATATGGAGAGGAACCGAGGCCTCGGGTTCAGCTGAGCTCCCAGCCACAGCCACAGCTGGCACCACTTGCCAGCCACATGAGTGCGCCATCTTGAAAGGCACACTCACATGGCGGCACGTGCCTTCTATGGGACCGGTTCTGCGCCAGGCGCTTGACCTACACTGGCTCCTGGAACAGTCACAGCAGGCCTGTGAAGCTGGGGACATCATCGTCCCCATCCTGCGGAGGAGAGAACGGAGGCTCAGAGAGGGCAGGCCACTTGCTCATGCTGGTGAAGGACACAGGCAGGATGGAACCCACCTGTCTTAACCACTCTTGGCCATGCGCTTAATCACACTGCTTCAGCCCCGGCCGTCACCCCCTGATTCAAGGCCTCACCTGGCCCCACCTGGCTGACCCCACACCTGGCAGGTACAGATACAAGGCCAGTAGCCAATAAACGTCGCCAAGAAGTAGCCGGAAACAGATTATAAAAGGCAGAGAAGGATACAGGCAGGAGGAGTCCCAGGTAACAGGTCGTCACCACTCATTGGCCGCTGACCTGCCTCGCCCTGGGCAGCGAGGAGGGTGGACCCTGGGAGGCTGGGGCCTTCAGGTTGGCTTGCATCTGCCCACAAGGTGGAAGTGGGTCCCAGGGACGTTGGAGAACCTGGTACTAGACAGGCTGAGGTTGGAACTGGAGCCGGGTCTCATGGTCAGACCCCCAGGCCCCCTCCCACCACCGTGGGACCGTCTGGGTCTAGCGGCCAGGAGGGCAGGTGACGCAGGTGGGCTCTGGGTGGGCAGCCACCCCTGCTTCTCTCTGCGTTTGCTTCCCAGTTTACTCTTCTCTCCCCGTAGCCTCCCCCTCCGCATCTCTCTCCTGTCTCTGCCAAAGGGCTTCCGATTCCCCAGACCCAGGGGGCTTAAAGCTGCCCCACAGCCACCTACAGGGACTGACCCGCTCTCCTCAGCTCCTGATCTGACTGGTCTAGGTTGAGTCAGATGACAGCCCCGGCCCCATCACCAGGGCCCCAGTGGGCATGGGATGGGGCCCCAGCGAACGTGTGACAACTGGGCCACCACAGGCTGGCAGACTCATCCTAAAACCAACAGCCCCCATAGTGTCAACTCCATTCCTGAACTCAGTTCACCCTCCCTCGGGCTGCCTCTCCTGCCCTGAACCCCCAGCAGTGATCGACGCAAGACCCGGCACGTGGGGGCTGCTCTGAGATACCGACCCCGTGGGCCCGCAGTACACCTCGGGGGCTCGCCGTGAATGCGGTCTTGGGCTGTCTTGCTAGAGGTGTGGTGTCCGGAAGATAGAAAGTGATAGGATTCTTGGCCGGTCAGTTGGAAAAGGCAACGTTGTGTTCGATGCCAAGTGCCTCCCTGTAGGGACATTGGCAGACCAGGAGATCTCCAGGGACGGGATGGCGGGACCTGGACATCATGGTTAAGGAATGGAAGGTGGTCAGAAGGAGAGGAAGATGAGCTGGCCACCTTCAATCCTTGGGAGGGCTGGCATGAGGAGGAGGAAAGGGGATGACTTTGCAAACACAATCAACACAGGTAGATTTTACCCAACACTGGAGAGACCCTCTCACAGCCAAACCTGACCAGCATCAGATTTGGCTGCTCCCGAGGTAGTGAGCTCTCCATCATTGGTGGTATTCAAACAGAACCAGGACAGCTACCGGTCAGGGACGTGGTACAAGGTGAGCAGTTGGCCCTCACGCTCCCTCGGGCTCTTGCCTTCTGATTGCTACCGTCCTGGGCAGGCTGGAGAGAGAGAGAGAGCGTGCAGCTCTTTCTGTCTAAAAATGAATCCCTGCTTCTCATCATTTCTGTCATGTTGAGTCCTACAGTAACAGCTGTTAAGAAATCACATTTGTACCTTCTCAGGAGCTCTCTTGAACTTGGAGTGCAAATTAACTTCATGTGATCTGAAATATAAAAGGTCGCTTCTCCCGCAAATTAAAAGCTGGAGACGCTCGCCAAGCTCATGAGCATATCGAGTTCCGCGGGGGACGTCAGCGGGGAGGGCCGGCCGTCCACCCTGCTGCCACACGCACGAGGACGGCTCCGCATCGTCCTCTCTCAAGGCTGTTTGCCCCAGTCACAGCATCCTCCCAGGCTGTGTCCTCTCCATCTCTGGGAGCCGTTTCTGCTGATCCGCCAGCCTCTCGGGGAACTTGTGTCTTCTCTGGACGGACTTGTGAATGCACTGAGCACCCACATGGTCCACGCAGAGCCGGGACCCTCTGGCCCACCTTCCTAGGTTCTTCCCACAGGCCCTTCACCCCGTGTCGTGTTGGAAGGGGGGCCTCAGTCTCCCCATGCCCCACCAGGGAGAGGCCCCCGCTCTTCCCATCTTCTCACTGGGCTCCACACCCAGACGGATGCTCCCAAAGCCCCTGGACCCCAGCCTTGAAAGGGGGAGGGGTCTGGGCTCCTCCCCTCGCCCCCAACTCCCTGCCTCGCCCCCACCACCAGCACAGAACCCCTCTTTGCTGCACCCCATTTAGAGTTCTCTCGGTCCCACACATTCAACACGACTCTGGGGCATCCCTGGCTGGGCCTGGCCCCAAAACGCTGAACAGGAGCTACAGGAATTGAGAAAATCTTTTTTTCACTTGCAGCCCCCCGGCGTCCCATCTTTTCCCCTTGCTATGAGCTGGCTCTGTGGCCCCCTGCACAGACCACACCCTCTCTGGTCTGGATGATAGCCTTCCTCCTTCCCACCCCGGGTACTCGAGGCTCCCAGCTCAGCCCCGGAGATGGGAGATGTCGAGGGAGCATGAAATACGATTGATCCTGGTCGAGGAACATGAAAATAGGATTGTTTCGATAGCGCCATCACACGTGAGCAGGAATGAGCTGATGCTCGGTGGGGCTGGAGCACCAGTGGCGCTGTGGTTAAGCAACTAGGGTCGGAGGTTTGTGAGGTCTGCCTCTCTGGGCCTCAGTTTTCTCATCTGTAAAGAGGTGATCACATGGGCCCAACCTCAGCAGTTCTTGTAAATGAGATGCTGTGTCCAGAGGGTATCTCCACGCCTGGTACCTGCTGAGTGCCCCCTGCAGGATGTGAGGGGGGCGGGCCCAGGCGGGGCATACGCAGCCTTTAGAGGGTGCAGAGCTGGCTAGGTAGGGTGCAGGGAATGACCAGGTGCACCTTCTGGGCGGCGGCCTATGTTCTGCGTACTCAGCCAGCTCCATGTCACAGCTGGAGGCAGAGCGTGGCCTCCCCAGCCAGTGCCCGTGTGGGCTAGGGGGCCAGTCAGAGGCAGAGGCTCAAAGATCAGTTCATTTCCAATAGAAACCATGCCGTGGCCACGTGGGGTACCTCCAGGATTTCTCGCACTTCCAAGTCGATCTCAATTTCAAATCCCACTTACCTGCCTTAAGGGAGAAGTTAGGGAGGCGTAGCCAGGTCCAAGAAGACGGGTTTGAGGGACCGTCGGTGGGGTCAGCTCTGCCTGATCAGGCCCCTTGTTGCAGTCAGCCTTGGAGACAGTAGTCCAACAGCTGCCAGCTGTCACCTCATTGCAGGGGCTGCGCCGGGGAGGGGACCCGGGAGAGGTGGCCAACCCCTCCAAAACAGAGACTCACCTCCCTCAGCTGACCAGACTGGGAGTGGCCCTCAGTGGAGGAACCCATCAGAATCGGGATACAGCCAAGGAGCGCTGAAGCCTGGATGGTCCTTGTTCCTGAGATGCGACGCAGCACAGACCAAAGACCCGTTGAGGACCGACGGGAGTAACTCAAGGATGTAGTCTGGTGGGACTAGGGGAAAGGCAGAGGGACCCAGAGAGCAAAGCTCAGGTCCAGGAAAAGTCACTCCAGTCCCTGACTAGTCAGCACTCTTGTTCTAGTCCCCTCAGCTGACCTGGGCCAGGGCGGAGGAGCTGCTGTTACCATATCACCATCATCACCACCACACTCACTGTAAGCAGCAGCAGCTTCTTCATCATCATCACTGCCACCAACATTATCATCATCATCATCACCATCACTATCATCACCATCATCACTGCCACCAACATTGTCATCATCATCATTACCATCACTGTCATCATCACCACCATCACCATCACCACCATCACCACCATCATCACCATCACCACCATGACCATCACCATCACCACCATCACCACCATCACCATCACCACCATCACCACCATCACCATCACCATCACCATCATCACCACCATCACCATCACCA
>NC_060273.1:30278369-30300289 GCF_021613505.1 Equus quagga | reverse complement strand
CCATCACCACCATCACCATCACCACCATCACCATCACCACCATCATCACCATCATCACCATCACCATCACCATCATCACCACATTATCATCATTATCATCTCCACCAACATCAATATCACTATCACCATCATCATCACCAACATTGTCCCCGTCACCATCATCATCCTCACCATCACCATAAGCATTATCACCGCCATCATCATTATCACCATCACCATCAATATCCATGTCAACATCATCATCATCACACCATCAACATCATCATCTCCATCACTATCATCTTTATCACCATCGTCATTGTCACTATTACCATCACCGTCATCATCACCATCACTATCCCCATCACCATCATCACGATCCTCACCATCAGCACCATAGTCATCATCAACATCGCTGTCAATATCCCCATGACCATCAACACCACCATCACCATGGCCATCATTATCACCATCATCGCCATCATTGTCACCATCGTAATCAGCTCATGGTCCAAGCATACTCTGTCTCCCACCTCTAGGCATACACGTATGTTGTCTCCTCCTTCCAGAACTCTCTGCACACCTTCACCTGGAGAACATCATTAGGTCTGAGCTGGGAGAACTCTCCGTGGAACTCAACCCCAAGAACCTCCACCCCTGCTCCGGGCACCCCAGCCCCTCTTTCTCCATCACAGCACCGAGTACACTCGATTGGAGCCGCTTGTCAGAATGTCTGTCCCTCCAACCAGGTGACAAGCTCCTTGAGGACAGCCTCACCCACTCTCGTGTTCCCCAGCCCGCGGTCCACGTGCAAATAAACACACATCAGTGATTAGATGCTGGCTTCCCCAACGGGCTGTGCGCCCGCACGGGCCAGGCAGGCCCTGGGCTGGTGTTTCACACACACAACTCCTAACTCTTGGAGCACCCTCAGAGTAGGCCGCTTGCCAACAGGGAAGTAGTGCTTGCTGTTCAGAGACAGTGAGTGACTTGCCCAGGGTTGCACAGCTCCTTAGAGGCTGTGCCAGGATTGAAGGCCGGGCCTCCCTCACCCCAGACTCAGCCCTGGGGCACGTCACCACAGCTCTGATTCCTGAGTCCCCAAACAGCCTCTTCACTGGGTCTGGTTTTCCAAAGCCTTTCCAGCATCACCCCAGAGCCTCGCTCCCTGATTGATGCTCCCCAGAAGCCCCCTACACATGCCCACCAACCTGCAAGCAAGAAGCCGCTGGTCACTGCCAGTGCCCCTCTCTGGAGTCCCACCCTGGTCTCCCTTGGGAGGCCCTCAGCCTTGGGCGTCTGCTCACCAGAAGCCCTCTCCGGTCTTGCTGCCAAAGCAGATGTTGGACCAAGCTGCAGCCTGGGGGAGCGTTTCCTGAGACCACCCAGCACCCCCGCACCCACTGTGGTGCGCACAGAAGAGTGCTTCGTATGTGTTCTTCCCATCGCCCCGCGTACTGGGCACCACCGCCTCTCCTCGCAGGTGAATGAGGAGTCCTGCTACATGGACCCCTGTGTTCTGGGTGTGCGGTCAGTGGATGCCTGTCCCTGAGCACCCACCGGGCCCTGGAAGCCTGGACAACACTGGCTTTCTGAATCTTGGGTTGTGGAGGCCACACACACCCGTGGACACACACGTCCGCTCACTATGCGTGTGGCCCCAGCCAGGAGGCCCTGGCTCCCCCCAGCACACCTTCTCTTTGCGTCTGATGCCCCCTTGAGCCCTCCCTGGCCAGCCCCAAGGAAGGCCTATGGCCTGGCCGCCCTGCTTTCATCAGTAAGACGGGGAGAGGCCCTGGCCCCCCACAGTCCCCGGGAAGCCTTGAGAACAAACACAAGCTTCTGTCTCCTGGGCCCCGTCCGATCCTTCGGCAGATCCTTCTGGCTCTATCTCCAACTGGAGGCCAGCATCCAGCCTCTGTTCCCCGGTCTGAGCTGCCGTGACTGCTGCCCCAGATCCCCAGCCCGGTCCCCATCATGCTGCTTCTCCTGCCCCTACAGTCTGCTCCGCACGCTGCTGCCAGCTTGGTTTCTCTGAAGAGATCTAGTGGGGTCCCCTTGCAAAGCCCTGCGGCGGCTGCCAGATGCACATGGAGCAAAGGGACCCCTTCCCTGGGCCCATGGCCTTACGTCATCCGGCCCCTGCCCCGTCCTCTTTCATTGTGACCACGCACCTCCTCGCTCACAACACGCCGACCACACGCTGGCTGTAGGGTGCCCATTGGTGGTCCCCAAAAGAAAGCTCCAAGCCTAACCCCCAGCACCTGCGAAGGGGAGCTGATCTGGAAAAGGGGTCTTTGCAGATATAAGAATGTGAAAGCCATGGAGATGAGATGCTCCTGGATTTAGGGGGCCCTAAAGCAAACGACAGGTGTCTTTAGAGGAAGAGAGGACACACAGAGGGACAGAGAGGGGACGGCCAGGTGAAGATGGAGGCAGAGATGGGAGTGACGCAGCCACAAGCCCGGGAACGCCCAGGATTGTCGGCAGCCACCAGGAGCTGGGAGAAGGGCCTGGGACAGACTGTCCCTCTCAGCCTCCAGAGGGGACCAACGCTGCCAACACCTCGATCCTGGACGTCTGGCCTCCAGAACTGAGAGATAATAACTTTCTGTTGTTTTAAGGCCCTTGGTTTGTCCCCAGACCACTCCCACCACCATCGCCTGCCTCCGTGTTGGCCCCTTCCTGGCGTCGATCCCCATCTGAAATGGGCTTACTTAGCGATCGGCGTCCACCGTCCGTCTGCCCCCTTAGAAGACAAACCCTGCGAAGGCAGGCGCCTCGTCTCGTTTGTCCCCAGAGGTAACCCAGGAGCCCGCACGGAGCCCCGCAGAGTACGCGCTCAGTAAACAAGCGTGGATAAATGGACTAAGCAGAAGGCTGTTGGGGAAGATCATCGGTGGGTCTTGCAGGAAAGAGCAGCGTCCACGTCTGGGGCCACGCGTCCTGCCGGCGTGCAGCCCTGCCTTTCTCGGCGGCCCCTCTCCGATGGCAGAATAGAGAGACTATTGGGTTTTACCAGGAAGCTGATAAATGCATTTGGCTCCCGGCTCCTCGTGAGCTCAGGAGACAGAGCAGCGAGCCTGGAACACACTGGACCCCGCTCAGCCGGGGCCATGGCTCCTGCCCCACAAATGTCTGACTTCTGCCACACTGCCTTGCAAACGGTCCCTGGGAGCAAAGCACAAGAATACGGCCTGAGGCCGGGAGGACCCCACGTCTCCGGGAGCGTCCAACACACACGGCTGTTTTCCTCTCGGCCGACACGGGGAGGGAAGATGGCAGCCTAGAGGCCCTTAGAGATTAAAGCGCTTAATTTAACTTTTTAGCGATCAGTGTTTGCAAGGCCCTTTACAGATGAAAGTCCCACGGTCCCCACTGGGTAACTTCACTAACAGAATAATCATCTGTATAATGGGCTGAAAATACTCAGATAAAGCCCAGATAAAGCCTCAGGGTCGGCCCGGGAAACCAGAGCAATGCCCCTCTCGAGTAACGGGGTGAAGTTGTCCAGGTGACAAAAATCACCTGGGGAGAGGCTGGTCTCTGTCTTCGCATCCTCCTGTCCCCGATGTGATGAGCCCTCTGGGACCCAGGCTGTTCCCCGTCCTGGATGAGGAGCTGGGGGGAGGGCCAGTGGCTGCTGGGGCGCTGGGCAGGGGCCGACACAGTGAGGGGCCCTCCACCTGCCCCCTCCACCTGCTGGCCCAGGACATTGGAGAATGGGGGCACTATTTCAACAGCGGCTCAGTGAATGGCCTGCTCTCTGTCGCCGGCCCTGGGTCACCCCCCGCTCCAGCCCTGCCCCACGTCATCCGACCTCGACCTTGGCACAAGCTGATGTGGCACGTCCTCCATTGCCACGGCCTGCTTCACTCCCACGTCAGCTCCCAGCCCAAACGTCTCTTCATCAGAGACTTCCCGGCCCCCCAATCAGGATCAGCCCCCCGTGATTCTCTCCCACGAGGCTCAGCCTTGTGATCTCGTTCGCTGCTGCACCCCCCAGTGCCCACCACAGCTCCCTGGCTGTCCTGACGGGCAAGGACTGCGTGGAGGGATGGGAGGATGGACAGGTGGAAGGAAGGAAGGAAGGAAGGTGGAGGGGGAGGGAGGGAGGAGGGGACAGCATCCTTGGCCTGGGGCTCTGGCCCTCTCCTTGGTGGGGTGGGCCTTGGGAGAGACCCACCTAGGAGAGACAGGGAACCTGGGGGTACTGGCGGAAGGGCTTAGGGTCTGCAGCCCATCAGGCCGCCTCTCCTGTGGGGCTTCCTGCCAGCCCTGCCCGGTGACAGCTTCCCGAGGTCCCCAAGCGCCTGGTGCGGGCTGGGCTCTGGCTTCGCTCCCAGGCTCACGACGGCTCCCTACTTCTTCTAAACAGCAGTTGCTCTGGCAGAGAGCCCGCCAGCCTCGGGACAACGTCTCTACGTTGCCGCTACCAGGCCAGCCGAGCCACGGCCCCGAGGCCAGGCTGGGTCCAGACGGGCTGCGCCGAAGCCTGGGACCCAGCCCTGGCCTCGCACTGGGCTCCCCTTGGTGCAGCCGCCGAGCGACTCAGTCCTCCCGAGCCACCCCACCTCCTGCCTTTCTCTGTGCGGTGCCCCCAGGGCGCCAGGCCGATGGCACAGTCCACTCCACGCCACGGCGGTCTGTCCGCACGACTTCTCTTCCAAACCAAACTGCAATCCAGGGGCCTGGCTTCTAACCCACCTCTGCTCATCACCGTCCCCGGGACGAGGGGCCAGTCACATGCCCCCCCAAGGCTTGATCTTCTGGGGATACATGGGGACCACAGGCGGATGCAAATCCTCAGTGCTCAGAGATGATGCCACTGTGGCCCATAGGGAGCGCCTGGGACATAGAAGATGCTGGAAGATGTGGTTGCCTTCTTTCTCCTGGAAAAAAGGCTCTGAGTCTGACTAGTCTTTCTAGTCCATAGTTCCTGAAAAGGATGGACACACAGACAGACAGATCACAGATCACGCTGCCTTCTTTCTACCTGAGAATGTGGCCTGCGTCCTACCGTGTCCAGGTAAACAGTCCTACAGATGCCACCGGAGAGCCGCCAGCCTCCGTCCCCCACACCATCAGGTTGTAGGGGGGCGTTGTTGGTGGGCAGGCACGTCCCGGGCTGCCCTCTCTCCACTCCCACCGGCTTCCTCCTGCAGAACCAAAGAGGCAGGCGGGGGACGAGGCATTTGAGAAGTTTAGCGAGTTGCAAGACGGCGAGCGGATTTCTGAGAAGCCAGGTGCAGCTGAACCTACAAATGAGAAATCACGGTGATGAGACAGAAGGCAGCTCTGATGAGGCGGTCTGCGGGGAATGGGATTCAGCGGACGTGCCGGGCACAGGCGGGCTGGGAGGGGAGGCTGTGAGAGGAAGAAGGCTCTGCCAGGAGAGGAAATGCAAGGGTGGGAGTGACACCCCTGGAAAGCGCCCCCAACGGCCTCACGGCCTCACAGGGGCCACGGAAGGGCACCCACTGCCCTCCGGCTGGCCCTGGAGCGACAGCGGCGGGCCGAGACGGGAGAGCACTGAGCCAGGAGTCAGGACCTGCCTGGGATCCAGCCTGGCTGGTTCGTTCACTCTTTACACTTCATGTAACGTGTAGACATTAAGCGCCTACTGAGTGCTCCCAGTGCTCCCCATGGAAGCCCAGCACGTCACTGCAGCTCTGGGAACTCGTTTACTCAGGGCCGGTGTGTGGATTTCTGTGCCCGCCCACCTTCCGCAGAGTCAACGGCTCCTGCCGCCACCATGCACCCCTGCCCCAGGGTCGCGTGGCCTCGTGCCCAGTGCTGTCGCATACTGGCTGGACCCTGGGCGGCAGATTGCCTTCAGAGACGGCCACAGCACTTCTTCCCCACTGAGAGTTGGAGGCTCTCCCTGCTCCCTTAGGGCTGGGCCAGGCTGGGGCGCAGTCGGACTAGTAGAATGCAGCAGGGGTGACGTGCCAGCCTTCCCAAGTTGGAGCTCAAGAAGCTCTGCGGCCCTGTGTGCGCCCCCTGGAAGGCTGCCCTGAGCCGGCCCAGCACCAGCATCCAGCCTCGGCAGGGCGGCCACCAGGACAACCACAGGTTGCTGCCCCTGAGTGGTGGGCGCTGGCTACACTAGCGGGAGTCAACTCACCAGCCTATAACTGTCTATGGAGCCCAGAGCTCCTGACTGTGGGGTCCAGAAGCCGCCGGCCTCCCCGATGGCTGTCCCTTGGACCCGCCCAGCCGCCAGCCCTGGCTCCCCCTGGATCCTTCTCTGCTGGATCTTCCGGGAAGCCCCTCCTGACTTATCCACCCGGGCACAGCCTCGCGCTGCCTTGAGACCAAGAAAGCGGGTCTACAGCGGGCCCCTCTCCTCACCCACAACCTCCCAGGTGACGGCGAGCCAGGCAAGAGGGACGCGTGGATTTTCCCATTGAATTCCCGCAGCGTCCTGCGAGGATGCACTCTCATTGTCCCATCTCACGAGGGAGGACATTTGAGAGTTTAGGTCTCATAGCTCCCAGGTGGCGGAGCCCAGACTCACATCCTGGCCCTCGGCCTCCATGCCCGCCTTTCACCTTTGCCCAGTGAAGTTCCCCCTGAAGCCACACCCCTGCTCCTCCAGGCCTGAGGACGACAGGTTCAGCCCTCTCCCGAAGGTTCCACCCCTGCTTCTATTTCTCAAGCTCACTCCTGTCGGCCGCCTGCCTCCCATCCATCCTCCCAGACCCAGCCTGGTTTCTCCTGCATCCCCAGACGCCGGGGCCCCCGTCTCTCCTCTCCTCCACCATCTGGATGTCTCTGCTGCTGCCTCCTGATTTGCTATGGGGCCCGAAGTTTCCAAGCAACCTCTCTGCACAGCACGCTGCGGCGGATTGAAGACGGCTGCAAATTCTTGACCCTCTTCCCGTTGACGCGGAGCCCACGCCCCCTCCCCTGGAATCTGTGGGCTCAGTGACTGCTTCCCGAGAGCGGATGGGGACTCAGATTCTCGTTCACCCCCCGTCACGGCAGCAGCGTTGCCCACAGGAGCCGAGAGGTGAAAGCAGCCCAAGTGTCCGTCGGCGGGTGAACGTGTAAACACAGTGTGGTCCATGCACACAATGGAGCATCGTTCAGCCTTAAAAGGGAAAGAGATTCTGACACCAGCTGCAACACGGAGGAAACTTGAGGAGGTTATGCTGAGTAAAATAAGCCAGGAACAGAAGGACAAATACTGTGTGACCCCCCCTTCTGTGTGGTCCCTGGAGCTGTCAGGTTCATGGAGACAGATGGTGGCATGGTGGGCACCAGGGGCTGGGGGAGGGAGAGGGGAGAACGGGACAGAGTTTTTGTGCCAGACGATGAAAACGTTTCAGGTACATAACTGGAGATGGTTGCATAACATTGCAAATGTAGTTCGTGCCTCTGAATTGTACACTCACAAACGGCTAAAATGCTAAATATTGTATTCTGTGTGTTTTACTACAATGAAGAGAGAGAAGGAGGAGGGGAGAGATGCTGTGGCCCGGCCCTAAGAGACTGGCAGCTTCCCCTCCTGCCCTGTGGGACGCCAGCTCTGCGAGCCCTGATCCGTCACGTGAGAAGTCCAGCTCCCTGCAGAGGCCACAGGTAGGAACCCTAGTGGACAGTCCCGGCTGAGCCTACCCTCCAGCCATTCCTGCCAAGGTGCCAGGCACGCGAGTGAAGCCATCTCGGACCCCACAGAGCAGCCCACCCTCCAGCCGAGTGGCATCTGGTCAGTGCCACGTGGAGCAGAACCGCCCAGCTGAGCCCAGCCCCGATTCTTGACCCACGACACCACGAGCTGTGATAAAGAGGTTGTCAGATGGTCTGTTAGGCAGCACGGAGGGCTGGACACGTGGTAAGACAGACTGTCAGGCGCTGACCCAGGACATGCCTGACCCTCTCTTTGCACCCAGAGCATTCTGGGGGCTGGGGATGCTCCACTGAGTCAGAAACACGCCCTGCGCTGTGGGCTCTCGGCCTGGGGGACAGGTCAAAGGCCACCATCACGTAATGTCATTGGTAAATGCTAGCAGAAGCTCAGGGCAGCACGGGAGCCTGGTGAGGGGCCCTGACCCCACTGGAGAAAACCAGGGAAGGCTTCCTGGCACAGACGCTTTGGGCTCTGACCCGATCAAGACTTTCTGAGCCTCAGTTTCCCCATTTGTGAAATGAGGACCATGCAACACCACAAGGATAGGAGGAGATGACCCAGGAGCACATGTTTTCCCCCATGCGTGACAGACGGAGTTGGCGTATAAAGACCCCCAGTGCCCGGAGCATTGGGGATGGCTCTGAGGCGGGCTCCACCATGGCTCCCGGCGTCCTCGAGCAGGAGCCAGCGCAGCCGTCCGTGCACACAGTGACATGCATGAGGACACGCCCCCGATGGCCGTCGCCCCGCCCCACCTCACTCCCACACTGCGCACCTGAGTTCCCACATATCACCTTCCAGAGACAGCACCCCTAGATCCTTCTCTCGGGGTCTGCTTGTGGGGGAACACCCGAGTCTTTTCCAGAAGATCTGGCGCCTGTCTTGCATGGGGAGCACGGGGCGGGGAGTGGGAGCAGACAGACGGGTCAGGAGCAAGAAGTCGGGTTCTGCAGTCAGTTCTACAGCAGAGCAGCTGTGTGGCCCTGGACAAGCCATTTAACCTCTCTGAGCCTCCACTTCCTCACCCGTGAGAAGGGGCAATTGCAACCACCCCCGCCCCCACAGGGCTGTTTCGAGGTGTTAAGTTGATTCTCTAGATGGAAGCGTCGGCTCCCGGGTCCTCATCAGTGTCTTCCTCATGTGGCCCTTGATACTGGCCCCTGAGCTGCCCCTGAAGTACTGTGTGACCTTGGTGGCATTGCTTCCCCTCTCTGGGCCTCAGATCCCACTACCCTTCAGCTAAGGGATTGGCCTAAACTGCCGAGACCCCTGAGCTCCCAGAACAGAGGGTTAGGAAACACGGCCCAGAGGGAGTCCTGCACCCCGATCTGGTTTCTCTCCGGAAGGGGAGGGAAGGACAAGCCCACCAGTCATGGGGTGCTCCTGGGGTGGAGAAAGGTGGGTGGGGAGCTTTGCCTCTAAACCCTCTCCCCACACTGCCCTGCTCTAGCTGCCACCTCAGAGATGGTGAATAAGTACCAGCCTTTCTTCTGTCCCGACTCTCGGCACTCCCAGCCCTGTAGGCCAGCTCTGGGGGGCCCAGGGTGCACTTGCCACCCCTCGCTCATCTCCCTTGACCTCGGGGCTACAGCCTTGGGCCTGGGCCCACAAGCCCCACCCAGAACCCTCCTCTCCTTCCTCGGCAGACGGCCGGCATGCAGAGAGCCCGCGGGCTGGGCTGGGCGGACGGGACAGCGGCCCTGAGGATGACCCGTCACACATCACTGGACAGGGGCTTCCCTCATGCCCATCCACCGCCCCAGGCGCGGCCCTGGGGAGATGCCACGGCGCTGGGAAAAGGAACCCGCGAGCTGCAGGACCCACTCGTCGTGGGCAGCTCCACAGCGCCATCCATCCCTCACAGCTGCCCAGAGAGATTCCAGCTCCGGGCAGAGCGCCCTGTGGCCGCCACCCGGGCCACCCTCACCGTGAGTGACCACGGCATCCACGGGGCCTACCTCACCTACACAGCCCACCCCGGGAGGTGGCAAGGGGAGGATCGTTGTCCCCAGTTTGTGGATGAGGAAACTGAGGCTCTGGGAGGCGGATGCCTTTAGGGTCCTCCCGAGGGGCACCTGCAGGACAGCGGGTCACCCAGACCCGTGTAGGATCGATCCTTCAAGGAGCGGCGGCCAGCATCAGAGCAGGGACTGGAGCCCGGATCTCTGGATCCTGGGTGCAGGGCCCACCCCAGGTCGAGCTCCGCCCCCGGTGCCCTGGCACCCACGGCCGCCAGCCCCGCTCGGGCTCAGAGGAGGAGGAGGGCGCGGCGGGAGTGGCCATCACCCTGATGAAGCCATCCCGCTGCCATAATGAAGACCTCATGTACCTCCAGTGACACTTAGCAAATCCGGGCACAAATAAATAACCCAAGTCCAATTGAATTAACCTTCAACTGATCAGCACAGCTAAACAAATTACGCAGAGGCCGGGACGAGACTGCAGGCCCGGCGCAGACGGCCTCATCGGGCGGAGGGTTCAGCGGGTCAAACGAGTTTATGCCAGATCCTCATGCTCCCTCCTCAGCTTTGGGGCCACTCGGAGCCCAGGGAGCAGCCTGTAGGGGCCAGGCCCTGGGGGGCTGCAGAGGGACACCAGACATGGCCGGGGAGCAGGGGACACCCCTCTTTGGGCAGGAGAAAAGATGTCAGAGGCTGTTGCCAGACTGTTTCCCGATGTCCGAGGAGACAGGCAGGTGCTGGCCGCAGACACCACTCTCCCTGCCCACCTGCCACGCCCAGGCCACCGCCAAATCTCCAGGTGTCACTGCGTGCGTCTTTAGAAAGTACCCAGCAGCGCTGAGGGAGTGGGGTGGGGGCCACCTCTGCCCTTTGTGTGGGGGACACAGACACACGAGTGTATGTGCACACACGTGCACGCAGACACACCACTCACCCTCCTCAAAAGCCCGCACACCATGGCGTTCCCTTCAGATAACTTTCTGGAAAAGGCAAGACTACAGGGACAGAGAACAGATTGGGGTCACGGGGGCCGGGCCGAGGAGGGGCTGACGACAAAGAGGGGACGGGGGGGGCTCCGGGGGGTGGCGGCACTGTTCTGTGTCCTGGTTCTGCTTGTGGTTATACGACCATAGCTGTGGGTCCAGATTCACAGGACTGCACACGGTGTGCAGTTTACTGTACGTAAATTGTGCGTCCATGCTTTTTAGGTCCTAAAATGACACCCCAGCCTGGCCCAGGGCCCCGCTATTTCTTCAGAGGGTGACTCAGGCCCTCGGAGCTGCTCAGCACTCAGCCCTGGGCGAGGCAGGTCCTTGCTCGCCACGCCCCCCATGATCCCACAGTCTCATCTCAGCAAAACGTTGGGGCGACATCCCAGGTGAGGAGCAGTGACAGCCTGTGGCCCCACCTGCCAGAGAGGACGCCCTGACCCCTCAGCGTCCCTCCAGACGGGAACCAGCATCCCCCCGGTGAGTCTGGAAAGCTTGGGTCTTCTGACCGCAGAGAGTGAGGGAGGTACCTGGGTACCTGATCTTCCTTCCCTTTTCTCTGTGGCTACCAGGAAGGTCAAAGCTAAACCTGAGGTCCAATAATAGTGGCGGTGCGGGGACCCACTTTGTGTTTTCCTGGCGGCCTTGACTGTCTAGTCCAGCTCGTGTTCCCTGGTCCTGATTTTGAACGCTCATGCTTTGGTCTGATTTATAATCCTACTACGCATGTCGTGCACACCCGACAGGCCCCTCAGAGGACTGCGCTGGGCCTGCATCTTCTTGCTACCCCTGCATGCACAGCACAGGGTCTGGCCCTCGAGACGGGCTCAGCAGGTGACTGCGACATGAATTACAGACCTCGACGCCTTTGAAGGACACAGAGCTTTGTCAACAGATGACTGGATGAGAGAGAGAGACACTCAGAGCGAGACAGGGTGTGGGAGGGGCAGAGAGACAGAGACAGAGAGAGACAGAGATGGTGGGGGGCGTGGCAGGGGAGACAGAGGCAGATAGAGAAAGATGCAGAGGGAGAAGGGGAGAGAGACACAGAGAGCCAGAGCAAGAGAGAACCGGCTCGGGGCCTCCAGGGAAGATGCACCGAGGGCCGGCCCTGCCCAAGGACGCAGTGGGCGTGGAAAGGGCCTGAGGAAAGGAGGACAACAGGACACCTCGTTCCTCGGCCCACACTGGGCCCGGCCCCTGCTCGGCAGCTGAGAGCATTCTGTGGCCTCTGCTGCCCCCCAGAGGTGTCCGCTGGTGACACATTCCACCACCCCCCTCCCCCCCCAGCTCTCCCTGAGGCTGGGGACCACCTGCCGCTCAGCCTGCAGCCCTCCTGCCCGCCATTTCCCTGTGAAGACCCTCCTCAAATCTCCCTGCCAGATTCCCCTTGGGGGCTGCGGGGCTCGAGATACTCTGGCTACAATGGCCATAAATACGTTTCTTTCTTTTCCCTTTTTATTGCTTTTCTAGTGATAAAAATAAAGGATGCTAACTATAAAAAATACAAATAGAACATCAATGTGTAAAAACGGAAACATCAAGTCCCCCCAATTCTATACCCACCACCACCCCAAAATGGCCTCTGTGACAGTGTCACAACCGGCCTTTTCACCGGGCAGTAGATCCTGTGTTTCTAGGGCCTCCTTACTTATGCGTCCATCTCATCCTTTTTCACAGCTATTGTCCTAGCGGAGGATTTTCTCCTTCCTTTCCACCCCCTTTGAAAGTATTGCCTGCTCCCTTTATTGGGGGTGGATTATTTCTGGTTCTATCTGACTCTGCCTTGACCTTCAGCTATTTGCTCATCATCTGTCATGTCAGCAGTGAGGTGGTAGGTATCTGGAGGGCCCCTCAAACCAGCTCCAAGTAGAAAATGCTCGTTGAGTGAATGACCAAGCAAATGTGTCACTCCTGAATGGATAGAGAGATGAAGGGATGGAGGGGTGGATGGATACTGGATAGATACATGGATGGATGGGTGGATGGATAGGTGGATGGATGGATGGATGGATACATGGATAGATAGATGGATGGATGGGTGGATACATGGATACATGGATGGATAGATAGATGGATGGATGGATGGATACATGGATGGATACATGGATGGATAGATAGATGGATGGATGGATGGATGGGTGGATGGATGGATGGATACATGGATAGATAGATGGATGGATGGGTGGATGGATGGATGGATGGATGGATGGATGGGTGGATACATGGATAGATACATGGATAGATAGATGGATGGATGGATACATGGGTAGATACCTGGATAGAAGAATGAAAGTCTGAATGAATGGATGGATGGATGAGTGAGTGACTTCAGTACTTTCAGAGAAAGCCCCTCAGCAAAACAATGTAGGCACAGGCAGTGGAAATCAAACTTGTGTGCACTGAGGTGTGAGGGTCACAATATCTGGGCAGGACACTGGCAGCATCTGCTGTGGACAGAGGCTGACTTCACGTCGTACACCCCTTTGTGTTGTGGGGCATTGTAGGGCATGAACATATTAACTATTTTAACAACAAGAACAAATTTTAAAGAAAGAAGAGACTAAATAATTCTCAGTCCACCTGGGCTCAGGTGCAAAAAGGTGAATCCGGAATCTCCTTAGCACCGGTCCTTGCCCACCTTTTCCATCACCCCCCTGCCTGGCTCCCCGGCAGACGTCACTTGCGACGTGACTAAGACGCAGCTTCCTGCCGAGGGTTTGGTGGCGCCCAGGTGCGTGGAGCCCCCAGCCCCACGCTGCTCCCCCAGGTTGCTCACCACACCTGTAATTCCCTGTCCCCTGTCTACCTCCCCCGTGGGCTACAGGACAGGGACCTGGGGGCCCTCAGCACCAAGGCAGGGCCTGCCACATGGTCCGTGCTCAACAAAAGCCTGGGAAGAGAATGAACAGGGGCGCTTCTCGTGTGTGGTCTTTCCATTTCCTCGGAGAAGTGTCTTGTCCTTGCTCACCCTTTTCCCAAGGCCCCCACAGAAAAGGGGGCAGCGCGTATGCATTTTCTTCAGGGCCGTTGAGGAGCCCTGAGTGTGCAGGGCTCCTGGGGCCAGGCAGAAGGCCGAGAATCTGCGGCCGTGTGAAGGGGATGGCCGTGCAGCTGGGTTTCGGAGAAGAGGCAGCCCTTAATTTCTTTTTCTGTCTGTTACCGTCATTACTTATTTTGATTCTCAAATTGTCCCACCTTTGGTGGATGGGAGCCTCTTCAATCAGCTATTTTCGTTTTTACGTTTCCTTTTTTTTTTTTTTTTTGACCTTTAACTGTGGTAACATAACACATAACAAAATTTACAATCTTAACCATTTTTATGTGTCCAGTTCAGGGGCACCGAGCACATTCACATTGTCGTGCAACCATCACCACCATCATCTCCAGAACTTTCGCATCTTCCCGAACTGAAACTCTGTCCCCATTAAACTCACTCCCCATCCGCATCCCCCAGCCCCTGGCGCCCACCATCTACTTTCTGTCTCTAGGAATGTGATGACTCCAGGGGCCTCATAGAAGTGGGATCCTACAGGATTCGTCCTTTTGTGACTGGTTTGTTTCACTCAGCACAATATCCTCTGGGTTCGTCCATGTTGGAGCAGGTGTCAGAACCTCCTTGCTTTTTAAGGCTGAATAATATTCCATTGTCTGGATGGGCCACATCTTGTTTATCCATTCACTCACCCATCAATGGACACTCGGGTTGCTTCCACCTTTTGGCCGTTGTGAATAATGCTGCTGTGATCGTGGGTGTCCAGGTGTCTCTTCAAGACTCGCACTTCTTTCGGACGTGCACCCAGGAGGACAATTGTCGGGTCACAGAGCAATTCTAGGTTTAAATTTTTGACGAACTGCCGTACTGTTTCCCACAGTGGCTGCACCATACACAACAACGCATGTGGGTTCCAATTTCTCCACACCCTCACCAACGCTTCCTGTTTTCCGGGGTTTTTTATGTGCATATATAGTAGCCTCCTGACGGGTGGGATGGGCCTTAATTCAAAGCGAGAGCCCATTTTGGGTGGAGGTGGCATTTTTCTATCAGTTCCATCAGTTCTTGTCGTTTGCGTGAATTATTTATTCACTCTTTTTTAACTTACACACCCCAAAGGTCACGGAGGAAGCAGAGTTCTGCGAGTGTAGACAAACGCGCACGGTCGTGTAACCACCACAATGAAGATGCAGAAGTTCCATCGTCCCGAAAGCTTTGCGTGTGGCGCCTGTCTGCGGTCACCTCTGCCCTCGCCTCCAACTCTGTGACCACCGATCCGTTGTCTGTTCCTATAATCTTGCCTTTTCCAGGCGCCACACGAATGCACTTGCACAGGACGCAGCCCAGGACTCTCACTCAGCCCTCTGGTGGTGACGGCCATCGCGCCGTTTCAGGCCTCAGCAGCCCCTTCCTTTTAATCGCCGAGTCCTGTTCCATCTCGGGGACGTGCCAGGTGTGCTTAGCCGTTCCCCTGTTGAAGAAACGTGGCTTGTATCCAGTCCGGGGACCGCGGTAAAGAAAGCTCTAAACATTCATGTTCGGGTTTTTTGTGAGCATAAATTTTCATTTCTCCTGGGTAATACTTCAGAAGGGGATGGCTGGGGCGTGTGGCAGGTGGGCGTTCATCTTTCTGAGAAGCCGCTAGCTGTTTCTCAGAGCGCCGGGACACTGTGCATGCCCGCCGGCCGCGCCCGAGTGTCCCACTTCTGCCACATTCTTGCCAGCACTTGGCGTTGCCGGCTCCTGTTTAGTTTAGTTCTGTGTTTTGTTTTGAACATTCTAGTAGGATTTAGAATCTCATCGTGCCTGTCAGTTCTGCTGGTAAATTGACTTACAGAACTATAGACATTCGGATTTGGAAAAACCTTCAAAACTCTGAGTCCGACCTCCTCTTACAAGTCCTTACCCTGGATGTCGGCTAGTCTCGATGCCTCCGGGGGGGGGAGGGCGCTCACCCCCACCCATGGGAGGCCCTGGCATTGCTGGAAAGTTCCGGAGGTCAGAAAGTCCCCGTGTTGGGCCTTGTCTGCTTTCTTAGAATCTGCTCGTGGCCTCTGGCCCAGCCCACAGACCCAGAACGGGCCTTCAGACAGGTCAGGCCATCTGCTACGCCCCCCAGCCCCCTCGACTCCCTCTCTGCCTGGACAAAGTCAGCCTCAGGTCCATGTCCAACTCGTCTGAGGCAGGAACACCAGCCACGTCTTCCGCTGTGGCCCCATCCCCGTCCCAGGACAGGGGCTCAGAAGAGCGGATCAGAGGCACCTGGAGGCCGCCTGGCCGATGTGCCCATTTTACAGATGAGGAAATGGAGGCTCAGAGACGGCAAGGAATTGTCTTAGGTCATCAGCAAGTTAGTGCCAGAGCCCCAGGACCTCCCCGTCCAACCCCCAGCCCACCGCCCTGACCCACTGCTTGGCGCACCAACGTGAACTCGATCCAATTCAACAGACGGTGGCCGAGGCACCGTGACAGGCAGCACGTGGCTTTCTGTCGTCTCCTTGTGAGAGAAAACAGTGCGAGCCATCGCGAGCCTCTGTGAGGACTGGCTGGCTTTGCCGTTCGGCTCGACGTGGGGCATCGAGGCGGCCTCTTTACCGGGGGGATAACTTCTTAAAATACTGAAAGGAAGCCTTTCAGAAATTGCACGTGGATTAAGGTTTCATTTATTAAGGAACGAAACATGGGGCCGGGCCCGTGGCCAAGCGGTTAAGGTCGTGCACTCCGCTGCAGTGGCCCAGGATTTCGCTGGTTCGGATCCTGGGGGCCGACATGGCACCAGTCATCAGGCCATGCTGAGGTGGCATCCCACATGCCACAACCAGAGGCACCTACAACTATGTACTGGGGGGCTTTGGGGAGAAGAAGAAGAAAAGAGACAAAAAAAAGAAGATTGGCAACAGATGTTAGTACTCATGTGCAAATCTTAAAAAAAAAAAAAAAAAGGTGGGGGGGAAGGCCAGCCTGGTGGCGCAGTGGTTAAGTGTGCACATTCTGCTTCAGCAGCCTGGGGTTCGCTGGTTCGGATCCCGGGTGAGGACATGGCACCTCTTGGCAAGCCATGCTGTGGCAGGCGTCCCACATATAAAGTAGAGGGAGATGGGCACGGATGTGAGCTCAGGGTCAGTCTTCCTCCAAAAAAAAAAAAAAAAAAAACTCCCATTGACATGAAAGCCCAAAGCTTAGGCCATCCCTGGGCCATCCAGCCCTTGCTGGCCCTGGCCAAGGCGAGACTACACCCACCAGGGAACACCACTGGCCTGGGTAGGAAAACGATGCGTTGACTTCTGACCCTGTGCTGCAGGCAGCTCGGAAACGGTCCTTCACTCTCCCTAGAAGAGGATTTATTCCCTTTCCGGATGAAACTCTCCCTGGATCCTCATGAACTGGACTCAGTTTTAATGGTATTCATTAATTTCCCTTGGGGAAAATTTGAATTTCACACAGACCCAGGGTTTTGTTTTTGTAATAAAATATATGTAATTTTCAATTAGCTGCCTTTAATCTTTTTCTTCTCTGCCGCTTTTTTCCAGCGGCAAATATGTTTCTTATATCCTGCCCCCTCCCTCAACTTGGGTAATCCTAGTTTGGAAAAAATTAATTGTTCATTTTCTTTTCCTAGATAACCGGGTGCTGCCGAAGGTAATTTCTGTCTTGTGGAGCACCCTAATTAGAATTGTTTATATTTCTGTGCAGCTATTTATTCAAGAGCCAGCCCTGGTGGTCTGGTGGTTAAGATCCGGCAATCTCACCGATGTGGCCCGGGTTCGTGTCCCGGTCAGGGAACCACACTCTCGTCTGTCGGCTGTCATACTGTGGCAGCTGCGTGTGGCTGTGATGCTGAAAGCTGTGCCACCATTGTTTCAAATACCAGAAGGGTCAACCATGGTGGACCGGTTTCAGTGGAGCTTCCAGAGTCAGACAGACTAGGAAGAAGGACGTGGCCACCCACTTCTGAAAAAATTGGCCATGAAAACCCTGTGCATAGCAGCAGAGCATTGTCTGACACAGCGCCGGAAGGTGAGAGGATGGCGCCGAAGGACCGGGCAGGGTTCCACTCTGCTATGCACAGGGGCTCTGGGGGTTGGACTAAGAATTGGAATCCACTCGATGCCACCATTGTGTGCGGGGACACGGTAACCCACAAGCGACTTCACAGGCACGCAGCCAGGCCAGCAGATTCAGTCACACCAAGCTGGGGCGAAGGAAAGGCAGCGGTGAGGCTGGGGGTAAAACCGGATCTAGAGAGCACAGAGTCTCTCTCTGTCCTTAGCTGCAGGGTCGCCGAGCAGAGAAAGAGCCACAGACAGCGGTTAGAAGGCCACGGTCGCTGTGCTGGCCTTGCCGCCTCTGCAGCTTCTGTGCCTGTTTCTAAATGTATGCCCTGATAGGGCTAGCGCGGTCCAGCGTCTACACCGTCACAGCCTTTCTCCAGAGAGGGGTCTGTGCATCTCATAGCCTTACCAGCCATTGGTGCCTGCTTTCCTGGTCCCATCGAGGGGACTTAGGGGACCAGGCAGATGGGTTAGCACTCCACTCCTCGTCTTCCTGTCCCTTGAAAAGCCTGGAGTGCAGAGGGCGTGGAGCCCTTGGTCACGTGAGGGCCCGGGAATGCGGTATCGCCAGTGGATTCCAGTGACTCACGATGGGAAGGAAGCTTTACTAAACATCCTCCGTGTGTCAGGCCCTAAACAAGGCCCTTTGTCAGATGTGACATCATCGAGCCCTCCCAGTTACTCAGCAAGAATTACTTTCTTCAAAAAGAATAAAACACTGAGACGGGCCACAGTGTGGATGAACCTCGGGAACCGGCTGCCGAATGACAGGGGGCAGACACAAACGCCACATGGTGCAGGGGTCCATTTAAAGGAAGTGTCCAGAACAGGCAAACCCACAGAAACAGAAAGCAGGTGGGTAGTTTCCAGGGCCTGGGGGAGGGAGAGTGGGGAGTTCCAACTATTCTGTAATTTCTACTTATGATGTCTCCTTCCGCATCCATTACTTAGAAGTAGTTTTTAGCTCCCAAATGCACGGGAAGTGGCTTCAACGTTGACTTTTTTTTTTTTTTTTGAGGAAGATTAGCCCTGAGCTAACTACTGCCAATCCTCCTCTTTTTGCTGAGGAAGACTGGCCCTGAGCTAACATCCATGCCCATCTTCCTCCACTTTATATGTGCGATGCCTGCCACAGCATGGCTTGCCAATTGGTGCCATGTCCGCACCCGGGATCCGAACCAGCGAACCCCGGGCCACTGAAGCGGAACGTCCGCATTTAACCACTGCACCACCAGGCTGGCCCCTACGTTGACTTATTTTTTTAGTGTTTGCTTCAGGGGTGGGCATGAGACTCAGGTTGGTCTAAGGAGATTCAATCCTGGAACGTTTACTGGGAACACTGGGAAAGAAAAGCTACTGGGGAGCAGAGGCTGGCGATTGTACCAGAATACAGGACAGCCCATCTGAGCATGAAGCCAGCACAACTGTAGAGTGGAGAGACGGAGAGAGAAACTGGGTCTCTGGGTCTTTTCAGTTGTATGAGCTCATTTGTTCCCCTTTGGGGGCGTAAGATGGGGTCACGTGGGTGTCTGTCACCTACGTTTCAAAGAATCCTAATGGATTTTAAGCTGGGAAACTGAGGCTGACAGGGCAGGTGGCCGCAAAGCACCAAGGGGCCAAAGAGGTTGATTCTGAAGCCCGAAGACTTACCCACCCCGAGACCGTCACACCCAGGAGGTCCTGAGGGGTGACGTTGGGTTCCCCAAGTGCCTGCGCTTATGAGGCTGCAGAGGGAAACAGAAATCGTCCTAACAGAGTTTCACTAATGAACTGACCACTTACACAATTGGGCTCCACTCAAACATCCCTCTGGTGGAATCTCTCACACACACTGGACGTTGAAACGCCTGGAAATCATGTTGCAAAGCTGTGGATCAACTGAAAGCATGCAGATCAACTGGAAAGCCTGATCGTAAATCTTACAAGACGCAAGATTTCAGAATGCCCCTGAGTGCAATACTGAGGGATATTCAGATAAAGCCCAAAGCCACCGGCAAGGGTGGGAGGGCCTGGCGGCGGGAGACCGGCACTGAGGGGGTGGAATCTGACAGGGCTAATGACAGAACCGCACTTCAACAGGAAGTGATTTGAATATCAAAGGATTCAGAGAGGCTCTTGGGAAAACTGATGGCGCCCTCATCCCTTTTAGCAAAGCCAAACCTCTTTATAACGGAGCTGGGAAATCACACACCACGCACACGATGATCTATTAAGCTATCATGCAATTTGCCGGAAAAATTATGATCCTGCCATATCAACACTTGATTAATTCCTTCTTGGTTCTACAAATTAATGCATAATTGCATTCGCAACCTAAAATTCCTTGACTCTAAGATAAATTCAAGGTATTCACCCCCCTCTTTTTTCCCCGCTTTTCATGATAAATTCTCACTCTTGTGCCCACTCTTGACACTATTACTATTTCGTTCCCATTTTAAGTGAATCCACTAAAGGGATCTTTCTCTCTGGTCCAACAACAGCCTCACACTGGAGAACAGTCAACAGCAGGCACCGGGTTCCTCCTCCATCATTCTAAGTGTGCAAGTTCTACCCACTTAGGTCACCGGGAAGCCCCCTCCATGGACTGCCACCACCCAGCCTGGGACAAACCTCCCACCTCCCGTTTCCCCCCCACTCAGAGATCTAGACCCCAAAATAGCCAAATGACAAGTGTTTACATATTTGCTTAAGTGTCATCAAAACATCCTCCACTTTGTTCTTCAACATCTCTTTTACAAAGGTGCCAAGTTTATTTCAGAGGTTTTTTGGAGGGCTGGGGCGGGGGGGTGGTCAGACTTCTCGTGTCTATTTGCCCACAGAGAGAATGCATGAACAGGTGCATAAAAGTGAACCAACTTTGTTTAGGTTTCACAGGGCAAAGCAGTACATTGTCCATTTGCTTCTGGGGGGGTGTGTGGGTGGATGTGCGTTTAAATTTAGAACCAACCAAAACTTAGACTCTCCTGAGAAACCGAGAGCCTCTGCTTCTTGAGGATGGGAACAGTGAGGCCCACAATCTTTCCCTCTGGGACTGGCCGCGAGAAAGCTCAAAAACGAGTTTCCTCTTGATTGCTGCGTCTATCTTGATGTTTTGTATACACGCCTTTTATTTCAGGTCACCAGAAATCATCTTGGAAGGAGCATGCCTCATTTGACCTGACCTGGATTGTACAGGGAGTCATTAAATCGTGGGGAAGGAGTTACAGGCATTAGGGATGCTGAGGGGTGAAGCAGCGTGGACAGACCAGGCTCGGGGAAACCACCTGGACAGGGCTGTCAGCAAACTGGACAGAAAGGCTTCCGGGGGTGGGGTTTAGACGGGGTGTTTATCCCCCCAGGAACGGTCTCCAGGCTCAAATTACGGCAGTATCAGCACAAGACTCCCTCACCCTGCTAATAAAGCCTTCAGCTGGCAGAAAAGGCAGATAAGCAGCAGGGGGCTCTTAGGGTCCCTGGGGAGGAACCAGAAATCCTGCTGCGGGGGCAGCACCAGTTCCTCCTCTTGCCCTTTACCTGGGCACTATGTCACCAGACCAGCAATTAAGGGGGTTTGCAGGCCTGACCCAGACCTCTCAGCTTTCTGACCCCAGGCAAGTTCTCCGAACCTGAACATCCCATCTGTACGAACGGAGATGTTTCTAATCAATGGGGTTTTTAAGTTCAATGAGTTACTGTAAATAAAGCACGAGAACAATGTCCAGCACAGACGAAGTGCCACACACACGTGAGCCATTCCTATTACTCCCCTGGACACAGGAGGATATCCCAGATGGGCTGCGCGCTCCTTCGCGGCAGAGGGCTCTGCAAAGGTCCTCTCCTGGAACTCTGCCCAGGCTCCCAAGCTCCTCCGGCTGGGCCCTGACTTCTGGACTCCTGGGCTGTCTCTGCATTTTCCAGTTTTAGCCAGAATCCCCTTCTCTGCACAGATCGCCCTGTTTCCCCTGGGGATCCTCACCCTCCACCATCCCTGGGGGATGGGGGCACCCGCCTGCCTTCGGCAAGTCGCCCTGCCCCCACGCACCCGGCTGGTAGAGCCGGAATCCCCTGGCCCCGAGGTCCCCTCCGGGTCATACCCCAGCCCCGGGGTCCCCTCCGGGCCATCCTCCCGCCCCCTGGGTCCCCTCTAAGTCATCCCCCGGCTATGGGGTTCCCTCAGGGTCATCCCCTGGCCCCCAGGTCCCCTCCGGGTCATCCTCCCATCCCCCGGGTCATCCCCTGGCCCCGAGGTCCCCTCCGGGTCGTCCCCCAGGTCCCCTCCGGGTCATCCCCTGGCCCCCAGGTTCCCTCCGCATCATCCCCCCGTCCCCC